>NW_027104406.1:44203-344707 GCF_902728285.1 Clytia hemisphaerica | reverse complement strand
TTGTAAAACGGTTGATTTTTACAGAAATAGAGAGATCTATCTACTTCTGACTTTACGGACCGTTATCTCAAAGGTTTCAGTGGGTTTTCGCACACCTTGGCAACGTTTTCTCAGATTGGAAAGAGCAATGACTGAAATTTTCAGAGTTCTCCATTTCTTTTGCTATGGAATGACTGAATTTAGATTTTTGAAAAAATCTAGAAAAATCCTTTTTTCGACTTTAAACTCAAATTTTCCATTTTTGTTCCAGCCCCTGGAATGAATTTTGAAAAAATTACCATCATTCACAGCTTATCCAAATACTCGCAACTCAAAAAAAAATTTTGGAATAATTTTATAGATTTTTAAAACGCTGCCAAAGTATTTTGATAGTGTATTACCCCCTGGCTGATATTACCCCCGTCTTGGCTATTTTTAGAATTTTTTTTTAATTTTTCACATTGTCTATTGTTATATTACATTTCTGGAAAGTTTCATTTAGAAATCTTTTCTGCTTCGAAAGTTATGATGAAAAATGTAAAATTTCAATTTTCTCCATTCTTCATGTGACTCCCACCTTAAAGAACCTAAAACATAACTTTTATGTTCATAAATACTAAAATCGATTTTCCAACTATGGTCAGAGCCCTTAATTGAGCAACTACTGAGACAACCTGACGTTTGTTTTTTGATTGTTTATTACAGATCATTAAATTGACGAGATGTTTTTCTTAATTGCAGTGATTGCTAATTAATTGTTAATTGAATAAATGTATTTCACGTTCTATACGCATGAGTGAATACTGGAGAACTTTGATAATGAATAATGATCAATCCTAGGTCATCATCACTGTGAAAAATTTTTCAAAAATATTCATTCAATCAAAAGATATCACACAAAGTTTGGTATTGGTTGATTGACAAAAGGCTTCTTCATTTTTTGGCCCAGCGCACAGCGGTACGGGCCTTTTAAAACGCAATTGGTCGAAAAAATTTGACCAATGAAGTATAAGCCCGAAGGGCTAGAAGTCAATCTCTTTGGTAGGATTTGAAGCCAACAAATCCTACCAAAGTTGCGCGGCCTTGAGCGACCCGCCTGGTTTTTACACAAATGACAGATTGAAACTAAAATTTACCGTTTAATTTTGAAAAATATATCACTCGAAAACAAAGGAATTGCTAGATTCAATCCGTCATAAAAAATACGGCGCATATTTTAAGGCTTCAATTTTTCTTGCCTGAGAAAGGTTAGAGATTGATGTCTAGACCTTCGGGCTTGAAACTCAATGGATTTGACTTTGTCAGGGCCTATGCGCGCAATTATCAATTGACACGTCCAGGCTAAAATCGAATTATCTGACTTTCTATTGCGCGCATGCGTAAGAAAAAACCATATATAATTAATACCTCCAACTTATATGATCAAATCTTTCTTTCTCGATTAGTAAGAGGTACTTATCTCAAAATGTTACGTTAAATTTTTATTGCTCGCGCGACTCGAGTCAATACATCAAAAGAATTTACTCCTGTAAATTTGTATTGCGACTCTGCAGCGAAAAAATTCGTTGACACTGCTAACACTGCTGGGCCTTTACGCCGCTTAGGCTTTCTTGTTTATTTTCATTTTTCTTTATTTTTCAATTTTTTTTGCTTGATAATTATTCCAATCACAAATATCTTTTTAACGAGCACAAAATCTTAACTTCCTTCAAATTTTATCAAAAGTTACAGCCATTTTTGTCTCAGCTGCAAATTATTTTGAGACATACTTTATGTGGATTTTTTTTTAATTAAAAAAAAATGATGCTACAGTTAGACGCATATAGTTCGATCTCTTATAATAAGCAGATATTCAATAGGTAAAAGTTGGTTATTGAGATTTATTAACCCGAGGTGATGTAATATTCAACGAGGCGAAGCACACTTAAAACTTAAAACACTTAAAACTTAAATACTAGAGCTTTTGCCGTGAAATTTTCTGTAAATTCCTAACTTTTATTTAGCTTCGAAATAAAAAAAAATTTGACAACTAAATATTTTCACACCTTGAGCATGATGATATTTCTGACATTAAGGTGTCACAAAAATTGACACTTTTCCAATACAAATTTATTTTCATTGTCAAATATATCGTTTAAACCGTAATTTATTAAATATTTAGGATAAAATGAGCATTTTAAACTCAGGCAACTTTTTTCTAAAGCCTTTGTTAGAATACAATAGTTATTTATAAGAACAAAGGAAATTTTCGGTTTTTGCTCACTTTGGGCATGATGAGTGACGTCATCAAAAAAATTTTTTGTCAAAAGTTACCTTACGTCACAAGACTCTTGTGTGCCAAATTTCATCCAAAAAGACCCACTAGATCAAAAGTTAAGGGGTGGTACAGGAAAGCCGGGGGCCCTAGTTCTGAACCGCCCCTAAAAGCCTAGTTTGAATAGGGTTAAAACAAACTTTCAAAACCTCAATCAAAAATCATAACAAAATAGACGTTGGATGGGTACTAAATGGAAGTTATATACAAAGGGTCTATCACACCGAGTTTCATTTAAAAAACTTTCTTATAAACTATCATGAATGGATATTAAATGAGCGTTGCCAAATTCAAAGGGTGTGATCAGTAATTATCATTTAAAAATGTAATCCCAATCATTGATTATCACGAAAAAGACGTTAAATGGATGTTAAATTGACGTTGTCATTTTCTAACGGTGTGGTATGTACCTAAGTCCTATCATGCTAAATTTCATTTAACAATTCAATCCCAATCATTAATTATCATTAAAAAGACGTCAAATGGATGTTTTACTTTTTGTGTGTGCTCTAGTGTAGCCTGGGGATCCATGCTATGATTTCTTATTTTATATACTGATGGCAAATTATATAGCATGGTTTGGGATGAGAGTTTGAATTTCTCAGATCCTAATGACGGTTGAAAACAAATTCTGTTATTATTTTACTGGTCACACATTCTTAGAGAAAGCGCTAGTGCCGAAATTTGGTTCTTATTTTAGTAAGTGAGGACAGCGTTAAATTCGAATTTCCCACTGTAAATCTTTTGAGGCAGAAATCTGCCTCACAGCTCATACCCGTCCTGTATACATCAGATTATAAAAATACAGGACGGGTCTCCTGTCTAGCGTCACGATTGTATTTTGTATCAACATGCCAAGACGCAAAAGTAAATTGGAAGAAGATGAAAAACTATCTGAAGCCGTCAGGAGTTAAACATGCTTGTATGATAAGTCGCATCCCGACCACAAAAATAAACCATTTCGCGATTACACTTCGCGATAACCAAAAATAGCACTAGTGGACGGCAGGCTTTAGGCTTCACACACGGGAATAAGACTTATTTTTCAAAATTTATTGGGGATAAATCAATTAGGGGTGATTTTAGGTTTAAGGGGGGGGGGGCTGAAAATCATTGGTAATGAAAAGTTTTTCAATTCATCTGAAAATGTTTAAAATCGATTCAAATTAGCATCTAGACGTTTTGATTCATCTAAAAATAAAACACTTTAAATCGATTCGAATTATAATTCTTTCTGAATGTCTTACTGAGACAGATGTGTTGTATTTTGTATTGCCTTAAATTGAAAGTGTCTTCCTTCCACCATGTTAGAAATTGTGGTAAGCCTTGGCCATTACTTTTCCAATATTGAGTACCTGAACCCTTCCCTGTAATAGACAAAAATCAAAACGGAAAAGTCAGAAACAAAGTTTAACTGTCGTAATGTTCGGTACTCACAAGCTGACATTATCTCCCGATTTTCAATCATTAACAAGATGAAAATGAATGCTTGAAGCAAACTTGTTTCGCTCAACCAGAAACTTTCACTATCGATTCAAAATTGCATCTGAAGTTTTTCGAAATGATAAGAATTCAGTTTAAGAATGCGCAAATTTTACAAAAGGTATTCACAGTATAACTTTGTCACAGACAGAACCCATCCCCACTGTAAAATCTCAGGCAAAATATCGTCCCCGTGAGTTAAAATCAGCTCTAAAACTTCTGGGCCATTTACTGTGTATTTTTAGGGTTTTTCGAGAATCGAATTGTTTAAAAGGTATGATATTACTATGAGTCGAAGTGTATGAGGGACAATTTCCAGCAATTTGTACAGAAAAGATGATTGTGAGCGAAGCGAGCAAGAAAGATTTTTGAACTTTAGGATGCTTTTTCAAGATTTTCAAGAAATTTAAGAAACAATTTTTATTCAATTTTCAAGGTTTTCAAGGTCACGTAGACACCCTGGCTTCATGATGACCGATGAAATCCTCCAAATCGAGATAGAAAACAGCACCAGAAGGATGAAAAAGTGCTTCCCTTCCCAAAGATTTTGTCTTTATTTGAATACTATACCCAATTATTTAAAAAAACATTTCCGTGTTTTATACCCATGCGTGCAACAAAAAGATTATTTATCAAATGTTCTGCTGATGAAAGATTTACATAAAGCTTTCGGTATTGTCGCTATGTCGCTAAACACAATGGTGATATTATTGAGCTTCATAATTGTCTACAAATAGTCTCAATATAGCTAGAAGTTAACGTATTAACATGTTCTTATTCCTATACCAATATGCCCGGGGGGGGTACTACCCTTGTCGACCGACGGGGGTGCTCCGCTGAGGTTCGAAAAATGGACCCTACGTGGGACTCGAAATTTGCGAAAAAAGTGACCCTGAATGGGACTGAAATTGCAAAATTTTCTACTTTTTCCCCAAATTTTCCAAAAATAGGCACCCTACGAGGGACTGATTTTTCTATTTTGGTGTTTTTGCGACCCTACCTGGGACTCGTAGAGGTTAAAAAAGGTACCCTGACCAGCGGAGCATCCCCGTAACCCATTTTGCCCTAGTACCCCCCCCGGGCCAATATGTAATATATGTAACCGATTTCACAAATAAATACATTTCGTCAATCTTCCTAATAAAGCTCATGGAAACCTTGAATCCATTTATCAAGAATGTTTGATGATCATGTGTATCTAATCAGGAAGAATAAAACAAATCTAGCTAGATACTACCCTCTTAAGGCCAAATCGCCGACGTTGTATATCTTTTGGTAAGGCATTTGAAAAGGGAAATCTTTAGTCATATTTCATGAAATTGCTGGAAGCTTCTCTCCCAATAGTCTAAGGAAGTTCAGTTGAAGGTGATGGTTGATATTGATTAAAGGAGGCCGACTATGTGTGGAGGGAACTATAACATAAACATCTTGAGACTTAAAAAATGAATAATGCTCAAAAGCCTAAAAATCAGATTTCCAGAAAATCAGGATTTTGTCCCCACAGTGCACACACACTCCATCTAGGATGTCCCCACAGTGCAAAATTTTTAAATCTGGATTGTGTATAGTTCATGTCAAAAATACGATACACAACATTGTGGGGACATTTTTTTCTTAGTACCAAAACGAGGCTCGCAGAGGGGTTTAAAGGCTTTTTAACGTTATTTGCACTATGGGGACATTTTGTGTGTCCCCACAGTGCAAAATGTCCCCACAATGTAGGGGAAATACTTGCGTGTGTCCCCACAGTGTAGGTCGGGCAAGTACACACACACACACACACACACACACACACACACACACACACACACACACACACACACACACACACACACACACACACACACTGTTTATACATTCTGTGTCAGACTAATCTACCTACACCAAGCTCTATAATCTTAGAACTTTGTGAGGTGAGGTATTTTTTGTTTTCTCTAAGATTATGAGCTTGGATTCCCAGGCTAAATATAGATGAAAGTAATATAAAAAAACAAGTTAATCGTTCTACTAAAAGAAGCTGATTATCTCAGATAACATCAAGCAACACAAGTCCCTAAGAATTTCAAAATTCCATTTATGTAATTGCCAGTATTTACAGGATTATTCCTAAGGTTCAAATCTACGGATCACAGAGTATATCCAAGCTGAACCCGACTGAGAATAACAATGTAGTAACCAAATTGGCTAGACAACCTTTAATTTTCGTTAGGTTGACTTTAGTTGGATTTTAGTAATTATACTAGCTGTCACCCGGCGTCGCACCCACCGAATAGAGTGTTGTTGAACACATCAAAAGCCCTTGGGATAGTGCATAATTATATCATTATTATTTTAAGCACTTATTGCCAGAAATATTAGCCAAAAAGGGCAAATATCTGAAATGAAAGAATGACAAAAAGGAGAATATTTTACAGTAAGATTTTCATATATAACATATTCGTAAAAAGGGGCAAGTTTGCAATGTATGTAGACCTGAAATCGTCGGGTTTTCACTACCGTCAAACTCGAAATTGACGGACTTTCACGTCCAACATTTCCGAAGCGTCTGACGTGCATGCATTGTTAGATCTAAACAATTCGTCAAAGTCTTCACTGTGGTAAATTTCGAAAATTGACCGACTTTCAAGTCTTACTTTTCTGAAGCGTCAGACGTGCATATGCTTTATTTCTATGCGCTCTCATTACACTTGTGATCCAACAATTCAAAATAGGTCTCCTTGGTCGTGCAAGATAACTTTGCTTGGAGACTTATGTTACCTTGCGCGACCAAGGAGACCGATATTCCACTATCCATGAGAGTGTCTATCTATACAGGCCTTAACTTAATAAGTGACTTTGCTTGGAGACTTGTGGCTTTGTAGAGGTCTGCGATTCAGACTAAATAATACCCCGTCGTAGGATAAGAGCGCAAAACCTAAATAAGATCAGTCATGTAATTATTGCCGTAATTTTACCTTTTTATTGTTTTTTAGTATCCCCCAAGAGCATTTTTAATCACTTTCTTTGAACTTTTTACATTTTTACATTTTTTTAGAATAAGCTACTTTCGTATGGAGCACTGTATCGACATTTGTTTTCTGAAGACTTGTTTAATTGAGTTATAAAATGTTGGCAGTACAATTTCTCCTTTAAACTGAACAATTTGTTCTAGCAAAGTTCTAGTGGTCAGAATGGACATTTGTCTTTTCAAGACATTTTTAAGAGATAAAGAAGAGTTTTCAAACCTTCAAAGGGGATAGTCCGAAGGACTGGAAGCTTGCAAACGTATCACCTGTCTATAAAAAAGGAAACAAAAACATAGCAGAAAATTATCGTCCAACCAGTTTAACATCTATAGTTTGCCAAATAATGGAAAAGATTCTCAAAACCCATATTATGACATATCTTGATCAAGAGAAATTACTATCTAGCAAACAACATGGCTTCATCAACCACCGGTCAACTGTAACACAATTACTAAACTACCTAGATGCTTGCACCGTAGATATTGGAAACGGTAAAGCCGTAGACGCAATATACTTTGACTTTGCAAAAGCATTCGACTCAGTTCCTCATCAACGTCTCCTAATCAAACTGGAAGCATATGGGATAAAAAACAAGTTGCTTGAATGGATCAAAGACTTCCTGAAGGATCGATCCCAGATTGTCAAAGTAAACGGAGTTGAATCGGTGCAAAAAGCAGTGCTCAGTGGAGTACCTCAAGGTAGTGTCCTAGGGCCTACCCTTTTCGTTCTCTATATCAACGATCTACCAGAATCCGTTAAGTCAAAACTATTCCTTTTTGCTGACGACACCAAACTCGTCAATAAAGTGGAATCAGTTGAGGATGCACTAGTAATACAAACCAACACATATCAAATCAGGTGAAAAAAGCTAATTCGATGGCTGGTCTTATCAAGCGGACCTTCACGTACCTCACTCCAGAACTGTTTCGAAAACTGTACGTAACATTTGTCAGACCACACTTAGAATACGCCCAGGTTATCTGGTCACCAAAACTGAAAAAACACGCGAGATTGATAGAAGGTGTTCAGCGACGCGCATCTAAAACAGTTGAGACATGTGGACAGCTAAGCTATGAAAATCGAATGCAAAGAATCGGAATAACTAGTCTAAAATACAGACGCGAGGTAAGTGACATGGTTGAGATCTTTAAACATCTAAACTACTATGACAAATCTTGCATCCCTAAGAAATGTAACCAGCGAGGGAGACCTATGAGAACGCACGACTCTGAATTAGTAGTAATCTTTGGGAACGATGGTGTTCGCGGTCCGCAGAGTAACTCCCTATACTATCGGGGCATTAAGCAGTGGAATAGTTTGCCTTCTAAAGTAGTCAACTCATCCTCAGTGGAAGAATTTAAAGAGACCCTTAGTGTGGCCTGGAAAGCTAAAAAGTTTGAATATGATTGAAAGTGTCACTATTGTTGCATACCTGTCTATATTAACAATGTAAATAATTAACCCAAAATGTATGAGCGATTCATAGAGGCCCATGTGTACGCACGGTGGCCTGCGAATTTGTAAAACAATATTATTATTATTATAAATGAGTAAATTAATTTCCTGAGAGCAGCAAATGAAAACACCAAAAGATAAATCACCCCTGCGACACGAAGATCATGAAAAGGCGAATACTCTCCAAAACAGTTCTGCAGTGTTTTCACCAGAAGGTGAAGGCCCTAATTTTCCAAACAGGACCGAGGAAATTATTGACGACAAGATCGTAGTCTAGCAAGCTAGACGGCTAATTCAGACATAGTAGAAATAAGACGTTCTACTGTCACTCAAATACTGACGTACATACAGGGCCCGCGCCACGATTTTGAAAGTGATATTTCCGACCATCAAAAGATATTTCCGACCACTAAAGATATTTCCGCCCGTCTACGGAAAAAAAATTTGCGTCGTCGACTGCATATATTTTTTGATTTCGCGAAAGTGTTTGATACTGTGCCCCATGGCCGACTTTGCAAAAAATTATAAGGATATGGAATCACTGGAACAACCAAGAATTGGATAACATCTTTTCTCAAGGGACGAAAGCAACTAGTGAAAGTAAATCTCACTCAAAGCTAGACGATGTAATCAGCGGTATATAGTCAGGTAGAATTACGTCATAAACTGTCAAAACCGGGACAAATATGGTGTAGAGATGAAATTTTGCACAGAGGTCCAGGGATATGTCAGGAATCACCAAAAGAAAAGCCCCACCCCCAGGAAGATGGGAACATTCTCAAATCCATAATGGCGGACATAGTACTTTTTTCTACAATTAATCAATTTTCAATTGTTTTCAAATGTCAAAAATAACTAGACAGGAAGATTCATCTCGATGGGTAGATAAAGAAAATGGGGTCACTTTTGAAATTTGGACCACGTGATCCCAAGATATGACCTCTAAAGTCCAAAAAATGACGATTTTGATGACGTCAGCATTTTCACTGATATAGATAAATTGGAACGTCGATGAGCTAGTCATGTAGCCCTGATCATGGGCTTTCAGAAAAGTATATGGTTTAGTATGTTAAAACCAACTGTTGGCGAGATATAACGATTTTAAAATCGAAAAAAACTGCTGACTCAGCAAAAATAAGCGTTTTAAAAAGTGACCCCATTTTCTTTATCTACTCATCGAGATGAATCTCCCTGTCTAATTATTTTTGACATTTGAAAACAATTAAAAATTAGTTATCAAGGGTCCCTTGATTAATTGTAGAAAAAAGTGCCATGTCCGCCATTATGGAGAGGGTGTTCCCATCTTCATTGGGGTGGGGCTTTTTTTTTGGTGATTCCTGACATGTTCCTGGACCTTTGTGCAAAACTTCATCTCTACACCATTTTTACGACAAGGAAGTGTATTAGGACCATTACTTTTTATAATCATAAATATTTTGGTTCAGGGCAGTTCGGAACAGTACTTAAAACTTAGTCAACACGATGTTTAGTGACGTTGTGGTTTACAAAAAATACTTTTATTTAGTACATCTGGTACTAATATGACCGAATTTTCGATATAACACCAAACCCCCTGTTTGGTGTTCAATGATGGGATTGTGGACAACTCGTAAATTTTTAAAATCAAAACGAAAATTAGTATTTTATACATTATATATTAATTTCTTTCCACATCTATAATTTTCCTATCTATCAACAACGATACAACTGTGTCACAATGCTGTCGTGTTTTGTAAGGCACAATCTTTTCTTTATGATACAATTCTTAAAACAGTTTTAGTGCAGTGTGAGCTTGGAATTTCTGAATTGGGAACACGTTTAGGGTCAAAGTAGTAAAATCGGGTATAAAGCCTGTTATATCCCTAAAAATAAGAATAAGATTCAAATTGCCTGAAAAAAAAGAATAGCTGAACCTCAAGAACAATTTACTGATTCTTATAAAAAAAGAGTGGAGAGCAAAGCTTTGTTACTGGCTAAAATGTTAGTCATACACGTTTCTTTTATAAGAACAAACTATATAGAACATAAGGCTTCGATGGCCAAAATGCTAAGAACAAGGTAAGAACATTTTAAAGCTTTGCAGACTCAAATACACCCGTTTTCCTAGGAAAATGGGTAAAAATGGTCGCAAAATGGTTAAAATAAGAACATTTTAAGAACATTTTTAGGCTTGAAACCCAAAAATTTAAGAACATTTGTAGGCTTCAAAAATTATGGATGTTCTTATTAAAAAAACGTGTATGTAAATTTCCTTTTCAGATTTTTTCACTACAATATCCCCATTTTCCATCCTGATCGAAATCATTAGTGGTCGAACACCATGATCTATTTTCATTGTTTAATTCGCTATTGTTTCCATTGTTCTCAGAACTATTGTTCTTTTGTATACATTGATAATGTAATTGTCCATTGTACACGAATGGAAATTGACAACAATGACCAAAAGAATTTCCACCAAACGATTCTTGATAACAAGGATCTAAAAATAAATACTCGTTTTTTTCATAAGAACAAACTATATAAAGAACATCAGGCTGTATCATTGACTTCCAAGCCCGAAGGGCTAGACTTGAGACTCCTGGATGGGAATTGAAATCATTTATTTCCCATCCAGAACACCCAGGCGTGGCATTTACACAAACGCCGGATTGAAACTAATATCTATCGCTAGATTTAAAAAAATGCAGTCCTCAAAAAAAAGGAGGCCCTAGATAAAATCCGTGGTCATGATTACGGTGCGTTTTGGGTAGGAAATAAGTGGCTTCACTTTTTCTTGCCTGAGAAGGGTTAAAGTTTTGCCTCTAGCCCTTCGGGCTTTAAACTCAATGATCTGTAACCAAGCCTTAAGCTTTGTCCAGAAGAACAGTGAAGCTAGCATTAGTGAAGGGAACTTCACTGGATAGTAGTGTCGATGCTATTATCAAAGATAATAGAAATGGGCTCATACAGAAATATTTTGAATATGGGTGTAGGATATAACATTTTTTGAAAATTTACCCCCTGGACAGCAGGTCCAACCCCCCCCCGGACAAACATCAGTTGACCCCTGGACATCCAAACTATCCTCAAACAGAGCAAAATTACAAAATTACCCCCAAACAGAGCAAGTTTACCCCCTGGACAAGGCAAATGTTGTGGATTTTTCACTATCCCCCGGACACTATATCTTCTACCCCCATGTACGAACATTTTCTGGAAGAGCCCAATAGAAGAGCATACCTGTCGTACAACCTCTCACAATAATATCATCGCGATTAAAATATCCGATTTCACAGACTGCTCTATTATTCAACCAATCACTTTCGGTAACATTCCTTAAAGGGTTAGCATCAACTCTCAACGAGTAATTTCCAAAGGGTACATTTGTAACATCTATCCATTGGCAATCAATTCGATTACTGTAATTATCAGCACAATTGACAGTAATTCCCTGGTCACCTTTATCAGTACAATTGAAATTCTTCTTGTATCCTGGTTCGCAGTCAGAATCTTCTAAACAAAAACTGGCTTTCTGCCCATGCGCAATACGGTAACCGTTGTTATCTGAAATAATTCGAAAAGAGAAAAAGTTTTCTTAAAACTTATAATAGACCAATCGATCAGTCGTGTTTCTAGTACCTTAGTAAATATTTCCAACAAAATCTACATGATAAAGGAATTGGGTACGAGGTTAAAGGATATAATGAAGCCAAATATGAGACCTCGTTGCATTGTAGCGCTCATAGATAAAGGTATTTGACATCGTTCAACCTTAGTAAACTATAACTCAAAGAGTTGTTTGGTATAACTGGGTCTTTGTCACCCAATCAACCGGACAATCAACCGACAAAATACGCCTGCGCTAACTTCTGATATTGGAATGTAAATCTCTTAGGAACACCAAGCAGTAAGCCAGAAATATCAAAAATAAAAACAAGGTTTACAGCCCAGGCTACAGTTGTCGAAATGAGTATACAAAAATGGACCATTCCATTTTATAATCATACAAGGGGGGGGGTGGAGAACTTTTCCTGGGGGTTAACTGAGAAAAATTTCCAGGAGGTCTAAGGAAGTGTTTTTTCATGTTTCCAAGGGGTAAAAAGCTATTCTTAAACTTCCAGGGGGGTAAACGACTGATATTAGTTAGTCCACCCTCCCTCACTTTAAGAGATGAAAATAATTTTTCCAGGGTCTTTTTTGCAAATTTTGCTGTTTTCCAGGGCGTATCCACACATTTCCAAGAAATTTGTTTTGACTTGAAAAGGTTCGTCCATCCCCGGGTATTGAAATTTTTTGGAACAGTCCAATGCGGAATCGAATGTCTTACCGATCAAATCATAGATAGCGAATGTTTCCATTGAATGGTAATGTTCATGACATTGGTGCCATTGCCATGATGATTTATCGATGTGTGGTCGAAATGTTACCGCTCCTTTGTTTAAGAACCTAAAGTGAGGAATATAATGGTTAGCTTTCACAAGCGAATTTAACAAGATTCAACCAGAAATGGTCAATGCAAATTCTTGCCTCATGAAAGAAATAACAACCGTAGAGTATAGGCTGTCTGTTCCTGCACTAAAGAATCCTGCATTGTACCACGCATGCGTAATTTGTCGTTATGTAGTTAATTCCCGTGATAATCAAAGAGAAATGAATCCGTAGGGGTGGTACAGTCACTTTCATTCGGGGTTGTAGATGGCAACATTTGTCGTTGTTTATGAAATTTGTCGCTTTTTTTGTTTATTTTTAGTAAATGCAGGATTCTTTAGACAAACCCCCTCAGGATAGAGCTATGGTGCTCAAGGTTTGTCAAATCTATTACGTCATTTTGTACAAATTACACATATTTAGCATAATTATCTTTTTATCTATCATTCTTTTGTGTATTGTTATTCTTTTAGATCACGTGATTCCACGTGGTCTTCGTATCATTTTGAACTTGTAAGCTCACGCCACAGGGGCATTTGGCCCCCCAAACAAGTTTTTTCCAAAAGTTGGTAGCTTTGGAAAATCTCGTATCAATGGCATCATTTTGAACATAATCCTTCAATTAGATGCGTTTTCAACAATCTAGACACCTTGAATTGCAAATTTTTTTTCCATGGGGCCAAACCATGGCTGGCCCTCGGTTTATACTTCTCACTTTGCTCCCTCAAAATAAAAATGCTTCCTATGGGCTTGTAGAGCAGTTAGTTATCTTTAGAGTTCATTAATAAACGGCTTTAAGAACAGACATGAAATTTATAAGCTCATCGAATCTCTGACATTCCTAAGGCTAAGCCAGCAGACACCTAGCAGATACAAGGTGCGTGTTTACAAGGTTGTTGGTTCATACCCTAACCGAATCATACCAAAGGTTAGAAAATGTTACTTGATTCCCCAATGAAAATTTGTTAGTAATTAAAGAGAAGAGGTGAGGGTGAGTGAAGAAATACGGGGGGGGCGAGGAGGAGAGTGGTGGCCACTTCTACTTTCGGGTAGACAATAAGGAAAAATGGTCGACCTTCGGTACGACTTCGGTCGCAAATTAAAAACATACTTAAAATCTTACCTTGATGTAAATTTTAACAAGTGTCTGTTATGGAAACCATTTCTACCCCAAATATTATCCACCTCAGGTGAAAGACATCTTTCTTCGAAGGAACAACGTAAATGATGGAGAGGATGTGTATCCACTTTGATGCTCTGTTTGAATAAGTGAATGTCCATGACCAGGTCTGGTGCATCTATGGTTTGAAAATATCATTACAAAACATTTACAAAGGAAAGCAGGAAGAACGCCTTTAGTATAAATGTAGATCATTTTCATGATGCAAAAGTTTGAAGGCTCAATTGTTGTACCTGTCTTACTTTAGGCGTACAAACTTGGCTTAAATTCGCTTAAATAATGCACCATGATATTTGGCTAATTTTCTTTGCATTGTTTACGAGGTTCTAACCTTGAGACCATTATAGTGAGTAGAAGAAGAAATCCAGGGAGAAAAGTGCCATGCTATTTTAACCAAATAAAGGGGGGGGGGGGGGGGGGGGTTGGAAATTTTTCGAAATCTTATTAAACAGGGGGACCTAATTACCAGTGGGGTTGGAAATTGTACCTCTGAAAACCCAAAAATAAGGTAAATATAGGCTAAAATCAGGCTTTTTGGAGCAAAATAAGGGGACTTGGGGGGGGGGTCCTAATAAGGTCCAGGGGGGTTGGAAAATTTTCAAAAAATTAACAAACGGGGGGGGGGCGTTTATTTGGCACCTAAGAGTACATGCGTGGTTTTTAAAAAGAAAAAACACGCCGGCTTGGACAATTTTTCTTGACCAACGAATCTTTCAGCGACAAATATTCTACCGACAATCAAACAATTACTCACATTGTGTACAAATGACGCTAGCCATATCATAATACCGACATCGGGAATAATCGGAATATGAACATTCCGATAATTCCGATTCACTTCCCTTGCATCGAACGTCAAACATGCGTTTCCTGTAATTCAATCCTATGAAAGGAAAGTAAAGTTTGTGGGTTCGGAAATATAGTTTTGTAGGTAGTAGGCTTAAAATGGCTAAAACGGACTCACTTTGAGGTGTAACTTTTGACCCAAGAATGATATTAAAAATCTGAAAAAATATTTGAAATCATCGAAATTCAAGTTTCAGAAAAATTTCAAAATTCAAAATTTTCGATCAAGTAAAAAAAAATCTTCATTTTATTCAGCTTCATTTTTCATCTTTTTTTGGAATTGACTTTAACAATAACATTAAAAAATTGCTAAAAATTACATTTAACGAGTCTCGCTTCCTTCCTAACCCTTAAAGATATTTTCAGCGTAGTGATTTCCTAAGATATTTATGTTCTAGGCCAGTTCCTTTGATAGGAGTGTGATTTTTTTCGTACCTTCGTGCCTTTTGAAAAAAGTTGGTGCCTTTTGAAAAAAAATTCGTGCCTTTCGAAAAGGAGTTCGTGCCTTTTAAAATAGAGTTCGTGCCTTACGGAAAAAAGTTCGTGCCTTTTGAAAAAAAGTTCGTGCCTTTCGAAAAAAAGTTCGTGCCTTTCGAGAAAAAAAATTTCTAGCTCTTCTTTCACTTCTTATATTCTTTTTTGTCTTTCCTGT
Source organism: Clytia hemisphaerica (assembly GCF_902728285.1). Taxonomy (NCBI): domain Eukaryota; kingdom Metazoa; phylum Cnidaria; class Hydrozoa; order Leptothecata; family Clytiidae; genus Clytia; species Clytia hemisphaerica. The sequence goes on along the minus strand of NW_027104406.1, from coordinate 329,387 downwards.
CTTTTCAAAACAAAACATTCGAATCTTGAACTAAACATTCGAAAGTGCATTCGTCCCTATGCATAATGTTTATTTTATTATTTATTTTATTTATTTACGTGAGGAAGACATCTTGGCAAACACTTTACCTGGGGAGGCAAAATAGTAAAATCGGCAGTTTGGCGCCCCTTTACTAGGAAAAATTGTAAAAAAGTAACGCGACCAAAGCGACTGCGAAAATTTTACGACATATCTGACATATCTTCATTTAATAGGGCTAAAAACTGCAATTTTTGAGGGGGGGGGGGAGGGGCGCTGAAATCAGTGTTTTTGAATAGCCTTTTTTGCGTCTTTCCTTTTTGGTGCCCCCTCAAAAAAAAACCCTCAAATAAGTATACCCATGCTCACACAAACTACTTTAAGGATTTAAAGCCAATCTAATTAGAAAGTGTAGTTTGAATCACCCTTCTAGTTCTAAGATTTTCAACCAAATGAAGCTTCTGGTTATTTTATTTGTCATTAACTATTTTCAAAAGGCATGAACTATTTTCAAAAGGCACGAACTTTTTCGAAAGGCACAAACTTTTTCAAAAGGCACGAACTATTTTCCGAAAGGCACGAAGGGCACGAAGACGAGCAAGGCACGAAAAAAATCACACTCCTTTGATAGGATGGTTCACTCTCTCGCTTCCTGATTATTGAAGGTAAGTTCTGAAGTCTAGATATAGAAAAATTCCTTTAATTATTCAATTGCTTTTGGAAAATCCAAGTGCAAATTTCATCTTTAAGTGTTAAAAACTTCTGAACCAATCGGTTTATGTCTGAGATTAAATAACAATCAACTCTGCACTAGGACTAGGAAATGAACATTACCATATTTATATGAGCGTCCAGCCCACTTCACAAAATCTAGTCCTAATTGCCGGCAAACGACTTCACCTTCTGATCGTCCGAACCCAATACCGCAAATACCGCTCCATTCATTTTTACTATCCAGAAATTCAATACGACCTTCTGTAGGTTTCTTCCCACCAACAAGTTTGATTTGCTGAAGAAAAAAAGCTCTGTCATAGACTTGAATTGAAACCCCCTCCGGGGTACGTAGGGCTGGAGGATATCGGGTACGTACGGAATGGGCCTCAAAGGACGTACCCTTAGAGCGACTAAGTATTTGCGAAAGAGTTACCCCGTCTTTTTTATGTCTGTTTTAACTCCTTTGTTTTTATGGTCAAACCTCTCTTAAAAGATGATTTATCCTTACGGGCCTCGTTTCTATTCCGTTTCCATGAACTTTAAAATTGAAATATCTCAAGAACCGGAAGAGTTTTTAACATAATTCTTTTTTTGTTGATTTTGTATTTTTCGTAGTAGAATCTTTCTAAATTAAATGCAAGCAGAGCAGGGTTTTGGAATAGTGTTTTTCTAAAAGTCGAAATAAACTCAGGAAGGGTGTATTAGGCTTTACCGTAAAAATCAAGGATTAGTGAAAATCGGTATTATGAAGTTTTGGAGCGACGATGCAAATAAAATGTTGGACGAGACCTTCAGTCAAATCTTCCAGGTGGTATTTTCTGTTTGGAAATTTTCCAGGGGACTTCACCAGAGGACATTCACCGGGGGAGAATTTTCCGGGAATCAATATGGTTATATTACCATTTTATGGTTGGCGAAAGGTCTCCTACATCTAACACCAGCGTCTTCTCGATGTGTACATGACGTGGTGTCCGTTGAATGAATGCAATCTTTCAAATGTTTTTCCGTGCCATTACAAGCCACGTTTGTCATCAAAATCTATAAAATCAGAATACAGTTGGTACGCTCCCTAATTTGATTTTCAAGGAGAATTAAATTTTCGTCGAATAAAGGAGCGTATTGAATCGAAGAGCGTCGTTTATGAGAGTTTCTTGTTGACGGTAATTATCGAATAATGGAGCGTATAGAAAAGAAGAAAGTCGAATTAGAGATGCGTCAACTGTAGAATGAAAGTACTATGTGCAGCTGAAAACAGCAATAAGTATAAAGCTAGGCTATCACATGGTATTTTTTTAACATTTCATTTTCAGTTGATGTATCATCTTCTCTAAAATTTGCGACTCCTGGCAAAAACCGGGATGTTTCCGCAGAAAACATTAGGAAATGCATACCATGATAAACTGAATAAACAGGATTAAACTTACATTCCCAAGGCCTTCACCATGGTCAGCCCAATGCGTCGCTTCTATTGCAGAGCCAAAACCAAGCTGCTGGCAAACAATATTTGCATCAAATAGATCCCATTTGTCATCACAGATTGTACCCCATTGTTGTCCATCAAACACTTCGACACGCCCAACGCTTGAGTAAGCACCTCCTCTTACACGAATTTCACCATTCTATTTAAGAAATGCAGTATTGAAATAGAAGTAAGTATTTCTTCAGTTTTTCACAGTGCTCGATACATAAGTAGAGAGATGTCAGTCAGGAAGAAACTAAAGCCTGAAGATTGTAACCAAAGTGGCATGAAACTTCCCGTAGCAGAATAAACAAGCAACATGCTGAATGGACCTACCTGATGATGAAAGCTAGATAATAAGGCAATAAGGAGAAAAATGAAAACAATCAGTCAGATGATATAGCGTTTTGCGAAAATGCATAACACATTAAATTTTATCATTGATTGTTGATAGGGGAAGAGGGAAGGGGAGTAGGGAAAATAGAAATAGAAAGTTTCGGTTCATCTTTCATCAGTGCTCAAAATTTCATTAAAAAATATTAAGTAGAGCTCCAGAAATTCAAGAAATACTGTCTTTCCGGCGAAAATAGGTTGTTCCGGCGATTTTTGAATAGTTCCGGTTTCAAAAATCAATTTTTTTGAAAATTGAAACATGCTTGATGGTGGGCATTGCTATTAATAATGTTTTTGAATGAAAAAACAACCAAATATAAGAAAAAAATCCAATGAAAATCCAGAAAAACGGCGATTTCCGTCACATTTTAGGCATTGCCATTTTGCATCATTGTGCGAAAAATTAGAAAAAATAATAAGTCAACATTGAGAAAAGCTATATTTTCTTATTTGGTTAAAGGGAATTTCCCCAAAATACGAAAATCCGTTTTTTAAGGCGAATAAGAATTTTCCGGGAAAAACCACTTCAGCCATTCTTTACAGAATCTTGCCTTCCATCTTTGTACAAAAAATCAGAAAAAAGTAATGACATGATTTTGCACAAAGTCCAAAAAACCCTATTTTAGGGAGTTTTTGGCCAAAATTTGCCCAAATATATATTTTTTCGAAAATCGGGCTCCGTCACATTTTAGGCATTGCCATTTTTGCATCATTGTGAAAAAAGTCAGAAAAAAATAATGAGTTAACATTGAGAAAAGCTATATTTTCTTATTTGGTTAAAGGGAATTTCCCCAAAATACGAAAATCCGTTTTTTAAGGCGAATAAGAATTTTCCGGGAAAAACTACTTCAGCCATTCTTTAGAGAATCTTGCCCTCCATCTTTGTACAAAAAATCAGAAAAAAGTAATGACAGGATTTTGCACAAAGTCCAAAAAACCCTATTTTTAGGTAGTTTTTGGCCCAAATTTGCCCAAATAAATTTTTTCCCAAAAATCAGGCTCCGTCACATTTTTGGCATTGCTATTTTGCATCATTGTGCTAAAAATCAAAAAAAACTAATGAGCCAATCCTGAGAAAAGCTGGTAACAGACGGACGGACGAACGAACGGACGAACGAACGGACGGACATCGGTTAATTTATAGGACCTCTACCCCACCGGGGTAGGTCCAAAAAGTGTCTTTTCTTCCTGATTGAAATAGAAGTATAATTTCCGATCATTGAGCTTACATTTTGAAATTTGTGGTAAGCTTAAATTTTATTTAAATTATGGATCTGAAAACAGCAGAAAGGCCCTTAGGGAATATAAGTATGGTTTGACTATTTAAGTTCAAAAAAATAAGTGAATGAAGCATATTTAGTTCTATGCAGTGGTCAAAAACAAAGTTTTTCGTTTGAGACGGAAAATGAATTTTACACTGCAAATCAACACATATTTTTGAAACGATGGACTTTGCAGAATTTTGAGACGTCGGGCAGGTCTCTTTTTATACTTCACTGAGACGGAAATCCGCCCTAGACGAAAGAACTTTTAGTATGTCTATACCAAAAATATGTAAGAATGACGTTGAAAGATATCGCTACTAAGACCATGTTCACACGTGACGGTTTCGTTTCGCTCCGAAATCGAATGAAGCTATTCTATTGGTTAGAAGTGACGTAACACTTGAATGTAACCAATAGAATGGCTATATTTCGTTCGTTACGTGCAAGCATGATTTAAAATAAACAAACCAATTCTGTAATGACAGCATTTTCATCTTCAGTTCCACACTCCAAGAAAACAATCTCATTATTCGTGCAAAATTCTGTAGTCTCATGTTCACATTGCTCTAAAATGGATTCATTTCCATGACAACGGAATCTAAGGAACGCCATTTCGTTCGAATCAATATCATTGTAAACGGAACTGGTGAATTTCTAATGGTAAAATAAGGTTGAAGTAAAAAATATATATAATAGTAGATTTAGATTAAAATTCATTATTTCATTGATTTCAGGGAAGAATTTAGATAGATGGAAAAATATTGGCCCTCTGATATCTAGGAATTGATCCTTACCGCGAGGGAGTAGGAATCACAGCTCGCAGCCAAGCATTGCGACTCTACAGTTGCGAGTGAGCTGTGAAGGCACTCGAACAACACTGGGAGAATGGCGTTCATCGCGAGGCCCGAACACTAACCACTTTTTGCAATCGTTGGAGGACGATACAAGTATGAACAACTCCCAATAGCAGGGAACCTTAAGGACTTATAAGACTGATAAGATTAATTAATGTCGTGTATAGTAGATGTGTTCCTTGAACATACCTTAACTTTAGAGAAGCCAGTGTTTTTACAAGCAACTAAGGCACTGGCATCACTCCAATCATCTATGCAGACACTCGCCAATCTACGTTCTCCATCACTTGAAAAGGATGATATACGAAGATAACCAGAGCTTACAGGACCTTGAACCACATTCTTGTTGATTAACCGAACCTATGAACGAAAAGGGTGTTTATTTTTGGAACCAAACTAATTTCTATTGTACAAAAACTTTTGAGTCTTTGACGGGGAGCTTGAAAGATCGCATTCATAAACAAGACTTTTCCACACTCCTACCATCCTACCATCCAACCTTCCATTGTGTATTCGAGATTCAGAAAGTTCCAGCCCACCTAAACAGACCGGGGACTTAGACGGATTCTGAATACATATTCAAAATCTGTAATACGCAAAATATAAATTCAAGATTTTAGATCTAGTAGAAAAAAACTTCCTTTCTTGCCTTCTTCATTTTCAAAAATATTTTAACGATTTTTAAGCCTCTTAAAATCATCAGCTCAAAATCATCTTTCCAACGGGCCATTACTTTTCATTATGTCTTTTCTCACAAAAAGAACGTAACTTTAAACAAACGTTAGATGGTGTATTATGAATTTTTGTGTTATGGGAAATAAATAATATCCAGAAGACTAAAGGCTTGGGGACACGAGAAGTTTTTTTTCGTGTTGGTGCAACGCAACATGCTCCATCCCACCAACCTGAAACGCTTTCTCGTGTCTCCACCCCATTTTTCCATTGTCCCGGGGACAGAATCAGCGTGTCTTTTGGGTATTTCCCTGACTTTTTGTCCCATAAAAAACAAAAAAAGAAACCATTGGACACACACTTTTTTTCTTGTATTGGTGGGATGGAGAATGTTGCATTGCACCAACGCGAAAAAAACTTCTCGTGTCCCAAGCCTTAAAAAGTGAAAATTTTCTTCTTACATTAAAAGGATCTTCGAGAGTTCGATTATCTCTTTCTTCTATCTGTGAATCACATTGGATATAAACGTAAGAATTCGCCCAACAATGCCTATCGATGTTTACATTCTTGACGTACTTGCGGTGACATTCAGTCAATGTTTTTTCGTTGCTTTCACAAGTGACATCAAACGGATAAAAAGTTTTCTGATGACCCCGCAGTGTTCTGATTGAAGATGCTCTAAAAAGTAAAGACAGCAGAGTCTTTATAACTCGAACCTAAATGGGAAACTTAAATTTGTTCGAGTTAAGGAAGTTTCGAGTTATGGAATAAGGTTTATAAGACATTATTAACTGAAGGGACGAGAAAGCTTGTTCGAGATAAGGATATTTTCGAGTTGTATATGTTCGAGTTAAAGAGACTCCACTGTGTTCATTTTGGTGACTGGGAAGAATACGTTTTTGGGTAAAACCACGTTTCTAGACCTTCATTTAAAATGAAAATCTCTATATCAAATTATTTTTCTGGTCCCCAATTACCACTGACCTTCATATATCCCTGGACAAAGTTACTCAATCCCGGCCAACCAAAAATCCAAAAAAACTCCGATCAAAGATGGCGGATATTGCATATATTATAGGGATATATAAAGGTCAGTGCCAATAACAGGTCAAATGGATCAAATCAGCCCCTATTTATCACGTGGATCAAACTTAGAAAAGAAATGACGAGGCCATCTTTCTCTTTTTTTCTACAATTTAATACAGTCGTCTTGACAGGTCAGATTTCATAACAAATTGGTCCCATTTAACATTGTTTACTTAATAGATTAATCGTCAAGTCAGAATATATAATAAGACAAGGTGACAAAACTCGAGAGAATATCTCAGGCAAATACTTTTTAAAAATGTTTATAGTATCGAATTGGAGTTTCTCAACCACAAAATGGTTCTCTTTAGAATGTGTCTGTGGTTTGGTTAGATAGCCCTGAAAATCTTAATAACTTTCAAAAATAAATCGTTTCTAAATTATGCAACACTTAGGTTCAATTCTGTCTTTTAGAAAGCAAGATCCATTTTCCCTTGATGAATCAAAATAAAATGCGACCACTAACTTCTATTTTTTTTTCAAATTTGTATATTGGTAGCTAACGTATACATGTTTTTTATAAGAACAAACCATATAAGGACACGAGGCTTAAATGGTCAAAACATTAAAAATAAGTAAAGAATTTTTAGGCTTTATGGACTCTAAAACACCCAATTTCCTAGGAAATTGCACAAAAATACTCCCAAAGTGGTGAAATTAAAAATATTTTAAGAACACTTTTAGACTGAAGCTAATCACATCCAAAGGGGGGGGGGCACAACCTTCTTGGGGTAAAAACGTGTTGATAAAAAAATTCACATAGAGATTTGATACCTCTTTGAATTCGTGGCCAAATGTTTACGATAGCCCAATTCACGACAAAGAACTTTAGAATTTTGTGCACCCCAATAATTTGAACAAGTAAATTTCAAACTGCCATTTTCTTCAACAACTAGAATCCCTTCATTGGATCCTTTATCTCCAATCAAAGAATAAGTTTGTCTGCAATGTATTTGGACCACGAAACATAACACCAAAAAAATATTCCAGCATAAGAATAAAGGTTTTCTCATCTTGTATCAATAGAATCGTTCTCAAGTACAAAAATATCTTTAACTTTCAACAAATGGTAAAGTATCTCGACATTCCAGACTTCAGACACAACTTTTAAAGTCAGTAATAATACAGCTAAAATTTCAATGTTATAACACGATACTTTTGCTTCTTTTTTAATGATCTTTTGAAACGACAGACCAGGAATATAAGAATACAGTAAGTGAGAATAATATCAAAAAAATTATCCACGTTTTTTGAAAAAGCCCAAACATAAACTTTGTAAAGGATATTTATTCTCTTTTGAAAGAGGTGTTATTTACGTTACGTCATTTCTTCTTTATAACCTCAATAACCGATTGTCACCAGGCTAGGTTATGTTGTCATCAGGTTATATGCTGTTGTCTAGGATATATTAAAATTCTGCAACCCTTTTATCCAAATAGTAACAGTTTAACAGTAATATCTACTCGAAAAGATTTAAATATTTTCAAATTCTTAAATCAAACTGAATAGTGCTCGATGATAAACAAACGTCTCTTTCTCTTGTACATTTGAACAAGTGCAGAAGCACGAAACTTTAAGTCATGTACTTTTATTGAAAGAAAACTATATCAATTTTATTTTCAAATTAAAAATTTATCATCACAGTTTTAGTGCTCTACAAATGCTCTATTCTTGAAATAACAGTGTGGTAATGAGAATCCTTGTACATTCCACGGATGTGAATTCTTGTAGAGCTTTGTTTTCTGCGTATACATAACAATCAGATTATAAAATGATTATGATTAAACATAACGATTATGGTACAGAAATGGATGAATATTTTGATTCTAAATAATGGTTTATCCTGGGAGAATGACATAAAAAGTTATATAATAAGTCAGAGACGGATAAATTGAAGCTAAAAAGGTATTGATTTTACATTTTAATCTTGACCTCAAAGAAAGAACAACAGTTTACTTATTGAAGAAACATTGGATGGATTATATGCCTCAGATTTATCTACCACTTGTTTAAATTAGATTTGAGAATACATACATTAAGGGGTCATTCATATAGTATGTGTGTGGGGGAGAGAGGGTTAGAAAAGCTACATCTATTGTTTAAATGATGGCAATTCTATAGTTCTCTTGGTACAAGGGAGAGGGGTGTCAAAAATCTGGAAGTTTTTTGCGTACATACTATGTGGTTGAACTCTAAAGGAAGAAAATTTAGAGAAAGGGAAATATATTTGAGAGTAATTTATTCAGAGGTTGCAGAATATTTTATCTAAGTATCATTATAAAATCAATATAAACCAAAATTAAGGCCTGAAAGAGCACGAATTTGGAAAATTTAATTTGAAAGATGTCAGAAAAAAACTAAATTTTGAGTTCATTTAGTGGATTATGGCTGATTTCTGCCAGATCCACCAAAGTATTCATTAAAATTCTTCCTTTAAAGTTAAAGTTTAGTAATGAATTCTTTTTAGCTCTCTCATTAAATCTAGTTCTGAGCCAGATTATCTTCTTAAAAGATTGCTAGGGTTGGTATAATGATAATCCATGTTGACATCCTATTGTTAAGTAAATATCATACCAATTTTTGTTGTGCCCTCTGTTGAACCCATCTATCTTTATCTATGGAACGTTAGCATCCTATTAAGCATGTAGAAATATTTTGTTGTAATTTGGTTTACACAACTATATGTGTGATAGTCCTGAGTGGCTGGCAATCAAAGTAATTGCAATTTGAAACCTGCTAGTACCCTTGGCAGCTGGAACTAACCTCAACAATTTTTCATTGTTTGATCTATAAATACAAATCTCAATATTATGAACCCTCTGAAATAAAAACCCTTTAGTCAATTAAAAATCAAAAGTAATTGACATGTACTGAAACAATAAAAGTTGCTTTGATTTGCCCTTTTGCTTTTGTAATAAATAACCATTACTATCTAACCCAATCCCTTCAACCCTCAAACAACACAGTAATTTATCACTTTAAAAATAATGCTACCCCAGTATTCAGAATATGTAACAGTGGAATGACTTCTAGATATTATAAATCATGTAGCTTTTCTTTTTTTCTATGCAATGCTTCACTTTTACATTTTTTGACATACAACTGGGTGGAAATTGTTAAAAGACATTATGCAGTGCACTGTCTCGCCAGGTGTTGCACATCATTAAACTTATTGTTTTAAAAACGAATGCCCCTGTAAACAATATGTGTGCAACAAAAAAAACAGAAAACTGCTAATGAGAAGCATTACATACTGTAACAGTCTGAAATCATAATGACTAGTAGCTGTGCACAATTTCAAATCAAACCCTTTTTTGAGAAAAACATAATCATATTATACACCAATTGAAACATCTTCCAATGTAAATAGACCTTTAACACTTTTAATAACCATGCATTAATGTGTCATTGTTTTAATGCTGGAGTTTATTTAATTATTCATTATGACTCCTGATAAACAAAAGGTCTATTAAGAAAAAGTGAGATTTTACCTATGACAATGGGTAAAAAAAACAAAATTCAAACTCATCAAAATGGAAATCTAATAGTTCAAATTGGCAAAATCCAGTAAGGGGCTATCTTTAAGCAAACCTCAAGTAAGCTGCCTCTTCCTGACTGACATAAATTTCACCCATGAATGAAAAGATACAAAAAACTATATGCAGGTCCAAACAGGAAATTTTTGAAGACTTTAAAGCTATCAAAATCAATACTGTTATTCCAAAGCTCATAGAAATTGATATGGAAAACTTTTAAGTTGTGGTATAGAGGTCATTGACCTTGGTTGCTGCACAGGCGATTAAGGTTTGATTTAAACTCACAGCCAGTTTGCAGAGTGTGGCACTTTTGCTCGAGATCTCAAGTGCACAACTCGGAAAAAGTTGAGTGCAGGTGCAAAATTTTAGGTTTTCAGGTGCAAGTTCAGACGGTTATTTAACCTCGAGTGCAGAGTTCAGCTATTTTTTCCTCAAGTGCAGCTAATTTTAGCGATTTTTTGCCTTTTTGGGTAAATTTTCGAGGTATAGGTGCACTTTGTCAAAGTGTCTGTCGAAGGGCCTAAAAGCCTTCCTAAAAATAGAAAAATTAGGAAAGCGATGTTGATTTTAAATGCAAACAAAAAAATTAGAAGGAACAGACTAAATTAAAGAAAACAATTCTCATGTTCTGTGTAACAGTGATGTCACCTGATTTAAATGTTGAGAATCTCTGAATCAAAAAGAAAAGGTTAAATTAATTTGTATGACGTCATCTAAACTTTGTCATCGAGATGTTGACATTAGACTGCTTTTTAAGAGCAACTTAGGCGGTAAAAACAGCCATAATGCCCCCAGTTTTTTTTTGCACTCTTATGGCATTTTTGGATATGTCACAATGTAGACGGTTAGTGTAAAACGCAGGTCACAGGTCACGGGTCACAGGTCAGTGTTGACAAGTTAGCTTCAAGTACTGTAAGACACAAAGAAAATGTTTGAAAAACAGTTGTTAATGTCAAAAATATAATTCCACAGGTATTTTATTGATCTAGAACTATTTTTAAGCCAAAAATCTATCCACGTGCTTACCACTTGCTTTCGCATTTTATGTTGTGTATAACACAGACCTCTAATACTTGAATTATATATTACACCTATATCACACATGTAATACCTACCTACCTTTGATTACCTTTGATGTGTTTCAGCAAATTCTCTGCTCACTCAACCCGTGGGGTCCGGTGTTTGACCATTTCAACAATTGAATTCGAGTCAGCCATCCTGTAAGGGAGATAGGCAGGGAGCAGTGGCTGGTCGGGAACATCTTGCAGAAATTGATCAAGTTGTTTTTTGAAGGAATTTTTGGAACATTTGGTCATGTCACGTATTTTTCTTGGTAACACATTGAATAGTCTTGGACCGGTGTCTGAAAGGCAGCTCTTCCAAATGTTCTTGTTCGTTGTATTCACTGGTTTGAGGTGGCATTTTCTTCCCAGGCGTTGGTTTGTATATGAATAAATACCGCCTTCCCCTTCACCATAGTTAAAATTTGGCACCAGTTGTTCGATTATACACCATGTATATATAATTTGGTATCTTTCGCGTCTTCTCTCGAGACTGTACATATTGAGGTGTTTGAGCTTCTCCCAATAATTCAAATTGGGTGGAAGTTGGATCCCTTTTATAAAGGATTTTTGCAGATACTCCAGTTCTTGCATCAGGGATCGCTTTGTAGGAGACCATAGCTGGGAGCGGTATTCCAGATGTTGAAGTACCAATGTCTTCCAAAGAGTGATCATTACTGATTTATCTCTGGACTTGAAGGTTCTGTATATCCAGGCACTTATACCCTTGACTCTGTCAGTGATCGTTTGAATGTGCATTTCATATGACAGGTTGTTTGAGAGCAGGATACCCAGGTCTTTCACTGCACTTTTTATTTCGATTGGCTGCTGTACATCTGATTTGTAGACTGAGTGTACTTTCAGTTGTTCATTTTTTCCGTATGCAATGTGTTCAAACTTTTTTCCATTGAGCTCCATATTGTTGATGGATGTCCAGTCATAGACAACGTCTAGATCATCTTGAAGCAAACTCACATCTGCAGCGCAAGATATTGCCTTCATAAGTCTTGTGTCATCAGCAAAAGATGAGAGGATGGAATGTTTAATCTTTTCGTTTATGTCACTGATCATTACCAGAAACAAGAGGGGGCCCAGAACTGAGCCTTGTGGAACTCCGCTTGTAACTTTCGCTTCATCTGATAGGAACGTGTTTATGGAAATTTTTTGGTATCTCTCAGTAAGGAAGGATTGTATCCAGTTCAATAGTTGTCCTTTGATTCCATTGATTTTTAGCTTGTGTAGCAAGATGTGATGGTCCACCTTGTCAAAGGCCTTGCTGAAGTCAAGGTAGATTACATCAACATTTTCATTGTTTTGTAGGTGAGATATCAGTCTTTCTACATGAGCCAATAGTTGACTCAAGCAAGATCGCCCTGGTCTGAAACCATGTTGTGTTGGATTGTATAGGTTGTTTTCTTCAAGGTGGATTTGCAATTTCTCTCTGACTATTTTCTCAAATATTTTAGTGGTAATTGATGTCAGGGCAACAGGTCGATAATTCTCTGGTAAACCTTGATCTCCTTTCTTGAATATTGGTGTAATGTGGCTTGTTTTGAGAATTTCAGGTGTGATTCCTTTGTCAAAGTTGTTTTGCCATATCATCTTAAGTGGCTTAGAAAGTGATTTCTTGCACATTTTGAAAAACTTTGCTGGCAAGCCATCTGGTCCCGCTGACGAGTTGGCTGGAATAGTGTCAATTTGTTGGATGAAATCATCTTCTGTGAAAGTAATGTGCTCAAGGGTTGAGGAGTCTTTTGTCTCATTTGAATTCAGAAAACTGTAGTCTGTTTTGGGAGTGGTAAATACTGAACAGTATTGCTTTTGTAAGATGTTTGCCATCTCTTGCGAGTCAGTTGTTAATTTGTTGGTGGTTGGATTTTTCAGTGGGCCAACTTTAGGTTTAGTTTTTGTGAATCTTTTTGCATAGGAGTAGAAGTATTTAGGATTGCTTTTGATTTTCAGTGAGGCATCCAGTTCTGCTTTATCGCGCTCATTTTTGTGGGATTGCTGTAGCATCAGTTCAATGTCAATTAGTTTCTGATTTGTTTTATTAGTTTTGAAATTCTTTTTGGAGAGTCTTTTACGTTTTCTCATAAGAATACGACGATCTCTTGGAATCTTTGAAATTTCTTTTGGAGGTTTTCTCTTTGGCAAATGCTTTTTCACAATCAGAAGACATTTTTCAAGGAAGTTGGCATATTGACGATTTGGGTCATATAGATTTATGTCCAGTTATTGAGACCAATTAATCTCTGTTAATTCTTTGTTAATAATTTCCCAGTCAATTTTATCACTTTGGAAGTTGTAGAGGTCAAATTTGCTTACTAAGTTACGTTCTTCAGTTTCTCCAAATTGATTATCAAAATTCAGATGTGTTGTAACATCTACAACAAGATGATCTGAATAAATAGAAGGTGAGCATGTGTAATTAAATACAGTGTCTGTGTTGTTTGTGAATAGAAAAATTATCTTTTCAATGTTATATGCATATTACGTATGTTATATACAAAGAATACGTATTAAAAAACATTGATCTCACCTTTTGCTTTAAACGCCCCCTTACAGGAAAATAGCTATTTCACAATCACTATGTCATATCTCATTTTATCTCATGCATCACCTTGGGTATGATAACAAGAATTGATGAAAATAGAATAGCATCAATGGGATTATATTTTATAAATGTTTCAATATTATCTCCTGCTTTGTATTTTTGATAAAATGACATCACTATTTTCATATCTCTCAAACAGCTCTCTTGGAGTATTTATTGTTTTCAAAACCTGTCAATCAGTGTCAATGTATATCCACTTGCATCGTCAGCATCCTATTATACATGAAAAATATTTTGATGTTAATTAGTGGATAAAACCTCATACTTTGAGATAACGTCATTATTTACATAATTTAATTGTCATTTGTTGTCAATATTCGGGGTTGATGATTTGTCGTTTTAAGTCTTCTAAATAACATATTTTGATATTTTTATTTTCATTACATATATATAATATTTTCCAAAACTTATGTTATGAGTTGTATGTTACGAGTGCATTACAGTTAATCCGGTCTGTAATTTGTATGACCTGTGACCTGTGACCCGTGACCTCATGTGACCTGTGTTTTACACTAACCGCAATGTAGAGGGTATTTCCTGATCTGGAAGCCCAATTTTCATTTGGGTTTCGGGGTTGTAAATTTTTAGAAGGATGAGCACACGGCAATGGCAGGCATGGATAACAGTGAAATTTGGCAGAGACACTCTTGAGAATAAACTTCTATAGTTTATTTTCCCAAAAGTAATCACAAGAATTTCAAAAAGCAAATTTGAGAATATCAAACGAATATCAAACATCAACTCAATAAATCAAATGCCCCCTGTTCGTCCGTGGGTTTGCAAAATAATATGTAAAAAAATGAATTTAAAAAAGAGTGCTTAACACATTATACCTTCTGATAATTAGTCAAGTTGTCAAAGAAACATTCTATGATCGATCTGTGATCAGGTAAAATTCGCAAACTTTCTGCACAGGCAAGTATATATAAAATAAGTTTTTTCAAGGGAGGTCGTCAGTAGTCCGACACTTTCTAGTCCGACAGTAAAAATGTCCGACGTTGGATTTGACGAATGCGTCAGTATTTCGACAACAATTTTGTCCGACAACGAGTCAAAAAAAACATATGAAAAACGAAGTATGAATCGGAGGCACATCTTTATAAAAATCCAACGTTCCGATTTTGAGGTCAGGCCCCTAAACCCGAGTTTTCTTAAATTTTGGGAAGCTTGTTAGGATAGGCTTTCAAGAGTCAAGAAATGGGATTTAGCTGTTTTTACGACCCTTCTTTAGTGATTTACAACCCTTCTTTAGTGATTTACAACCCTGGTTGGTCCTTTATTTCTAATTATGTCAAAATCTTTTATTAATATATTCCCTGTGAAAAACCCTTATTCAACATTCGACACTCTAAAATCTTTCCTTTTCGGACAAAAGTGACGTCGTAAAAAAAGTCTTCCAAATTGTAAATTTATTTTAAAGATTCGGACTATTTTAAGTGTCGGACTAGTGACATGCACCCTTTTTCAAAAGCAGCCATATTTGTTTACAATGCCAATGCTACCAGCATAATCGAAAAGAACGTTTATCTTCATATACTCCGATTTTATTCCGGTTTCCCCGATAATTTGTACTCTCGGTAGTATATTCTTTGGTAACATGTGCTTCAAAAAATTTCCACCGCGTGGTGGACATCCTTTTCAATCTTCTCAAAGTTTCGGAAGGACGTTTCGCTGTCTCAAGTTAAATTTTATACCTTTTCTGTCAATATCATGGCACATTGCTGCTGCTGCTCAGTTGATTCTTTGGTGAAAACTCTGTCAAGTAGCTGGAGATCTGAGGGCAACAAGTACTTTTCACAGGCTCATCAAGATGGTCTTGCACCAATCATAAAGGAAAGTAGATTACAAGAAGCCATCAAATTTTATCACAGAGCACTTTCAGCAGCTTGTGAAAACAAAGATGATGCAGCCTCAGCTTGCAAAAACTTGGCAAAATCTAATTTTGGCTTGATATGCCTTACTGATGACACAGAGGCTGAAATTAAACTTTTCAAAGAGTGTTTTCAATTTTGCAGCAAATCCCTTGAATATGGGCGTGATTGTAAATCACTTGATTGGCTAATGGATGTAGATGCCCTTTACCGGACAGTATACTTCCTCATCTGTGACCAATTTGATGTATTGAGCACAGAACTAAAGATAAATCTTTTTGAATCTTTGGCATCTGTAGTTTCTGAAAAGGATCGACTCTATCCTGATATAAACCATCATTTGGCAGAAGCTTGGCTTAGTGAAGCATGTATGGCTTTAAATGATAATGATTTTAAAACAAGTCTTAATGCATTAAAAGAAATGTATAGACCTGTGGAAGAAGTCAAACGTTACGGAAAACATAGAGATCAATTGATGACAGATATTGAATGTTTTGAATGTGACATTACAATTCAAATGGCACGCACTGAATCAATGCAAGCAATTTCAACAGGTATGAATGTTCAAAACCTATAGCCAATTATCCACAATTTAGGCTCTGAAAATTGCCAATTTATACTTCATCATATTGTGTACTAAGGGATCCTCGACAAAAAACTTTCGAATTTTTTATCGG
Source organism: Clytia hemisphaerica (assembly GCF_902728285.1). NCBI lineage: Eukaryota > Metazoa > Cnidaria > Hydrozoa > Leptothecata > Clytiidae > Clytia > Clytia hemisphaerica. The sequence continues at coordinate 313,167 of NW_027104406.1, read as the reverse complement.
CATTGGGCCGATAAGGGGGTGGGGGGGGTCCAGCTACATACCGATAAAAAAACAAGTATTGGGACGAAAATCTTTTCAGCCTATTTCTTTCTGATTTCGTCACAAACTCCACTGAAAGCATACAATTTCACTTGCTTTTACCTTCGCGCACAAATTTGCAACTTTAAAAGTACAGTTTTGAATTAGCTTTGATGAAAAAACTATTTTTTCATTGGCCAGCGTGTTGCCGTTTCCTTCGAAATGTTGCGACTTTATCGTGTTTTTTTGACTTTCGTTTTGATTTAACAATATCAATGCGGGTATGAAAAAACTCAATGTTGGTGCAAAAGAGACACAAATGCGACGATGACGGGTGGGAAGGCGAGATCAACGTGATGGTTGACATGATTGGAGAAAATTGTGTTTTCGAAGATGTAAAAGTTGGTTTCGAAAAATTTTGGCCAATAAGAGCAAGGGGGGGAGGGGGTCTGAAGCTTATCGGCCCAATGCCAATAAAAAATTCAAAAGTTTTTTGTCGAAGACCCCTAAAGTGAGGTCTGGTAGCATATAAAAACATAAAAATACTTCAGATGGTGATAAAAGCGTGAAATTTGGCACAGATGATCCTTAGAGGGTCTAAAACTTAATTTTAAACAGTAACACCAAATTTTGCCACCTGGCCACCTGCCAGATGACGTCATCAGGTGCCTGGGCAAGAAAAATATTTTTTTGAAAATATTCAAAATCTGATGGTTCCAGCGGAAAGAGCATGAAATGCTGATGAAAATCGAGGTATAAAACATGCCTTGAAAATTTTCGAGTCTGGAAAATTGCGTGGGTTGCGTGGGTCAATATTTTTACGTGGGTCCGTGGGTCAAAATATTGTTTGAGTGGGTCAAATTTTTTGCATGGGTCAAATTTTTTGCTTGGGTCATATTTTTTGCGTGGAAAATTTTCAAGGCATGTTTTATACCTCGATTTTCATCAGCATTTCATGCTCTTTCTGCTGGAACCATCAGATTTTGAATATTAAGAAAAAATATTTTTCATGCTTTTATCACCATCTGAAGTATTTTTGTGTTTTTGGATAATTTTCAAAAAAAAGTTGAGAATATCCAAATGAAAATTCACCATTCTTTTTTAAAAAAGGCTAGTATCTCATGATACACAGCTGAGTTGATGTTTTTGTTGCCTAAGATTTAATATCTGCAAAAAATTTCCTTAAATAATTTTCAATATCCAATAGTTATCGGATAGTTGCGAGTACAATATGAGAAATATTTAACGAGTTCCGAGATTTGTCCGTACGATATTTTCTGAGCCTTCAGGCGAGGAAAATATACGGAAAAAAATCCAGAACGAGTGAAATATTTCCATATTGTACCAATCAGATTGCTGATATTTTTTTGGATCGCCGATAAGGTTACTTAAGGAAGGGTAGAAGTAGAAGGGTATATTTTTTAGCATTCAGGAATCAAAGATTTTGTGGCTGTAAAGTTGTAATGCACTTAAATTTATAAAATGAATTGTTGTAGCTTAATTTACAAAATACTATGAAAGTAATTTCAGTTTTTGTTTCAAAAGAATTTATATTGCAACTTTGTTCTGAGGTTATCAACACTTCTATTATAAGGTGATACATTGTTGGAGAATCACTTGCTTGAAGATGCTGATTTGAATATGGATTTGATTTACACAGTCATCGATTATTACAGACATGCTATGGTCCTCACTCGAGGTGTTGAGGTTAGTAAATCTCTCTCTTCTTTAGTTTGCTGCAGTGTAGTAAATAAGATTGGATGAATTCTTGACTCGTATCTATATATCCAAGATGTATTATTAATTTTGGTGGGATAAACTTTCGCTGGAATTAAATTTCACAGATTTGGGTGTCATCTGCAAAAATCTGTGAATTATGTTCCAATGGAGATTTGGAAGGGCCTCATCCGCAAAATATTTTTAAACAAAACTCAAAATATGTGAAATAAATACTATTTGAATGATAACTTACATCAAAGTGGCGCAAATAATGTGTAAAAGTCACCGAATCATGAAAATATTGCCAATAGTGCCACCTGCGAAATTAAGTCCCTGCCAAATTTTTGAATTTTGCGGATAGGCCTTTCTGCGAAATTTAATCCCTGTGAAAGTTTATCACATTAAAGTAATATTTTCAACAATATTGCTTGAAACCAGAGTTCTTTACTACATTAAACTTCATCATTTCACAGATTGAATTGGAAGCTATGGCACTCAGCAAATTGGGAAAACTTTACGATCAGGTTTTGAAGATCAAGCATCGTGCTTCTGATTGCTTCCATAAATGTTTGCAACTTGCAGCTACACTCGTCCCAAGAGTACTAACGTCTGAAGGTGATTTTTAAAGTGTTTTAGAAAAGTTTAATAAGAGTAGTGTACTTTGGCTGAGGGTGAGCATTATTCTTATCTTTGTATTGTTCTAAACAATAGGCCTATTGTTCTAACTCCGAAATCTCATCCTTATTCTTATAAGAAAAAGCGTGTATAAACCCTGGACGAAGCAAAATCTAATGATGTGGATGCAATTGCTTCAGGAGCGTCATATCTATTATTCCTTTAATACTTGTGATTATATAATGCGTTTTATGTATGCAAAAAATACTACTTTGCTTTACTTTTGAAAAAAAACTTATCAAATATATGTAGATCAGTTTGTCAAACTAAATTTCTGATTTAAGTAATTATCAATTATTGGATTTTCTCTTTCTTGTTAGCTTGGTACAAAGTTGCAAATGAAACCCTTATGAAGTATCAAATGGAAAGCTACTCCCACCAAGAACGAGAAAGACAAAAGGAACGTCAAAAATATCTCGATGTAAGTTTGTTATCATCATCATCCAACGTTTTTGGACCTACCTCGGAGGTCCTTAAAAGACAGTACAGTTTAAAAAAAAGTTTAAGCTAAATTGCGGCCAAATTAAGATATTCTCCTTGACATGCTATGGAGACTGGGCTGATTATATCTAATCACTAAAAACTTGTTTTTATACACACACAGGAGCTGAAGACTGAGCTGAAGGAGATTTCTGAAGCAAAGAAGAAATGGAAAGAGCAAGGTGGAGAATTCCTTATGTTCATTTACGAAAAGTTTCCACCAAAAGTAACGTGTACGATACCTAAGAAAGAAGATGTTGTTGGTAAAGAAATGACAAGTTTAAAGAAATTGTTTCAAAAGGCTGTCATTTATTACCACCCTGACAAACAAGATGTCGAAAGGTTTGGAATGAAGTGGAAAGTTTTAAGTGAAGAAATTACAAAAGATTTGTCAACCTTTTACGAAATCACCAAAGGTCTTCCACAACCGACAGAAACTGAAGAAACTGAAGAGTGAGTCATATGTATAAGCAATGTTCTTGATTTTGGATTTTTTTGGCGCAGTGAGACTGAAAAGTAAGCTCTGTTCGAGCCTATGCCCTTTTGTTATTTGATTGATTTGAAAAAAGTTTCAAACGATTTCTTGATGATTTTTTCTAAATTTCATGATGAGTCTCACTGGTGAATGGGCCAGTTTAGTCTGATGGAAGTTATCGTCAACTGTCATGAAAACCCGATTAAAAACAAATACTTTTCAACGTTTGACCGATGGAATGCATACTACACCGTTAGTAAAATGCCCACTATTAGTACTCGATTGACACTTTATTGACTTTGAAACTCTCAATATCGTATTTATTGCTGATTACGTATCATATCTATATGTCAATAATTTTAGTTTATATTCTTATGAAAGATTTTTAGCCATATTTATTTACATTTTGTTTCAAATTCGTATACCATTCAAAAAGTACGTACGCTCGAAAATGGCAAATTTTTGACTCCCCCCTTGTACGCTTTCGTACGCTTTATGTGTACCCCCCCCCCCTTCAGCGTACGTACGCTTTTTAACCAAAGTCGAAACTTGAAACTCTTGTAACAGTAGAATATGTAGGTATCCAATCGTATTTATAACAAAGTCTCAAGAAATCAAACGAATCTATAAGATGTATGAAAATATTGCCGTTTTTCTCTCAAAAAAGACAGTTTAGGAAAAATTACGAGCGTACGTACTTCTCCTCAAGGACCCCCCCCTCGTACGCTTTTGGGAGTACCCCCCTCCTCCCTCCTCTCGAGCGTACTAATTTTTGAATGGTCCCTTTGCAGCGTTTCCGAAATATAGAAGAAACTTCTTTATACCGTCGCATAAATGATCAGAAAATTTAAGAATTTTAATTTGAGTCATTTAATTTGGTACCGCCTAAATCCGGATACATTGTTTTACGCTCATTTATACATAATTAGTTTATTGTAGGAAGTCTATATATTAGGTATATCTTATTTAGTTTCTTCAAGTTCACATTCACTGTTCATTTATATTGAAGATCTGATTAAAATAGTAACTGAAAATATTTGTCTTTATTCAATCTGTATTGAGGTAATAACCTACAACCGTCACAAAATTAAATTCCCTTTTTCGGCCGGCCATCTATCAAATTCAAGTTAACTTTCTGCCAAACATCTTACTTTGAAATCTTATTTTGATCCAAAACAGTTCAAAAGACAATTTTCGGTCTTGGATATTGAAATTGAGAAAAGGCAAAAGTTCCAAATTTACATTTGAATGTTCATTTGACCTAAATGACTTCACTGTAATAAAAAGGAACGAAATGTATTGTATTTTTAACGATTTCATTTCCGAGGAACCTCGCCCTGAAACTGAGCATGAACCTGGAAAACAACCAAAAATAACTCTAAAAAAAGAGGCATTTTTGGAATTAATTGGCATTAAAATGTGTACTGATGATATTTGAATACCAAATTTAAGGTATTTTGGATATAAAGTGAGATAAAAAGTTAAAGTTTTTGAAGTTGTTATAGACATTTTTGTAAGTTTTAAGAACTAATATTTATGTCAGTTGTGTTGAACTGTTAAAAGTATTAATTGCGTATTCCGTAAGGAAAATTGTGTATGTGTTCATCGTATTTCGTAAGGAAGATTGTGTGTGTTCATTGTATTCATAGTGTGCAGAGGGATCTGAACCCCCCCATTAATATTTCATCCCACCCTATAAAGGTATCCCCCCTATTTTTAAAATTTTTTGATCCCGCACCATTTACAGGGGTCCGAGCCGGGGTTCAAACGCTTTTGTTCAAACACAAAATTCGAACATTTTTATTGGCAATAGTTAAAAAACAAGGAAAAACAAAATCTGATTCAAAACAGAGTGCAGTGAGAATAAATCAGATAAGTCGAAATTATGTGATATTAAATTTTATTGACTTAAATCAACATATAACATAAAAAAAAATTTTTTTAACCAAAAAGTTACTTCCCCCCACTATCCCCCCATTTTTATTTGATCCCCCCTATAAGCTCAAACCCCCCATTGTAACTGGAAAATTGTCCATCCTCCCCCTATAAAGCCTTCCTTGAAAACTCGGATCCCCCCCCCTAAAAAAAAGGGGGGTTCATACTATGGTATTTTGTAAGGAAAATGAAGTGTTTTCCCCGTTCATCGTTTATCTTAAGAAAAATGTTAAGAAAAGTGTTCAATGGGGCCTATTTTTAAGTGCGAGTGAACCGTCCTAGATAATTTACTCGAATCTCGTAAGGAAAACGAGGTTAAACTGATAACTTTTGAGAAAAATTTCCGACTTAGTACATACAGTACTTAGTACATGTCTGCATTAAAAGCAAGTTCTAATCAGAAATTAATTAGCTTTTAGGATTTTATTTCAGCTAGCGAATTATTCTTTTTTCTTAAAAACTCCTTTATAGTTTCTTTATATTTTTGAAATATTTTCTTTATGCTTTGGAAGCTACGAAACTCTACCCTGAGTATCAGAGGTTAAGTTTTCAAAGAATATACTAACCTCTGAAGACCAATAATAGAAATTTTATCGCGCATGTGTCAATCTGATCACTGTTATTTAGGGAGTAAGTAACCAAGACACGAGAATTGTTATAATGCCGATAAGGCCAGCCAATGTTATGTATTAGTAATGCTAAAAGAATAAAGAATAAAAGAACTAAATATCTCCCCTCCCCTCTAAAAGGTGAGTGAGTCCTGTACGTTGCGTATATACATAATCTTCCCGTTATTGCTTATTCCTTTAAGTCCGGGTTTGTTGAAACTTTGTAGTTGTTTCAATGCACGTGGAATGTGTTGAGTCGGTTGTGCGACGAATGGTGGAGCCTCTGGGTTCAAACCTGTCAGAGGTTGAGGCGGAGGTGAAGGAACAACGATGTTTGGTCGAAACGAAGGGTTCACCTCAATGTCAATTGCATTTGGGTTGATCTTGAGAAATTTGCGATTTCGTAGCGAAAGTCTACCAGAACCATCCATGCGAATCCGATATTGACGATAAGGGAGGGCTTCCACAACTCTTCCGGTGCGAATCCATCTTTTGTTTCCTCGAGTAGAAGGTGGGTCGTGGATGAGCACCATGTTGCCGACCTGTATTGGCGGTAGATTACGTGGATTGACTGTTTCGTTTGGTTTACTACTGTACGTTGAGTTTTTTCTTTCACGCTGTTTTGCTTGGAGAAGCCACTTTTTGTTGAGTTTGAGGTGTTCCGAGTGTGATCACAAAGTTGCCGATGGAACAGGATCTGGGCAGGACTCAGTCCAATTCCTTGAAGTGGGGTGTTACGGTGTTGGAGTAGTGCCCGAGCGGCACTGTTGTTGTCTAGTGAACCTCTGATTGTGTTGCCGAGGATGATTCGTTTTGCTGACTTTACTGCAAGCTCGGCACGCCCGTTAGCCTGGGGGTAAGAGGCTGATGAAATTCGATGACGTATGCCCCATTGTTTCATGAATGTTTCAAATGTGGCTGATGTGAATTGGGGTCCACCGTCACTGGATGTTTCCTCTGGAACACCAAATGTTATAAACAATTTGCGAAGACGTTTAACGAGTGAGTCACATTTGGTATTTGTAGGAAAATGGTAAATTTCAATCCAGCAGCTGAATCGGTCAACCACTACCAGATAAGATTGTTCCTCTAATTCGAAATAATCTGTACATATTTGTTGGAAGGGCCATTCGGGTGGGGGAGAATTAATCAGTGGTTCATTTGGTTGACTTGGTGCGATTTGGTTACACGATTGGCACATGGATCGATGATTTCGAATACTAGCATTCATTCCAGGCCAATAGACTGCTTGGTTTGCACGAGCAGACATGCTGTTGAATCCCTGATGAGCTGCATGAAGATTGTTTAACACTTGTTGGCGGAGGGCTTGTGGTATGAGGATACGTCGATTAAGAAGTACAGTGTTGTTGCTTGAGGAAAGTCGATTGCGGACCTCCCAATACTGTCTAATGTTCTCCTTTAAAAGTTTCTTTGATGATGGAAATCCTTTTGATACAGTTTTAAGGAGATTTTGGTAAGCAGTGTCGTTTTCTGCAGTGATGCGGATCTGGTCGAGCGTGATGAGTTTACTATTATCAAGGGATGCTATATCTACATTGTAGGTAATCATATCCACTGCATTTGATTGGATTGCAAGGACATGATCTTCGATTTCCTGGCACGTGTTGATGTCATCTTGGGTGGGGTTTTGGCGAATGATTGCAAGCAATTCGTCTTTGGTTGGGTTGCGGGAAAGAGCATCTGGTCCACGGTGCCATTTTCCAGGACAGCGTTTTATCTTGAACTGAAAATTCATTGTTCGTTCTTTCAGCTTCGAGATTCTGGAATTGTCGATGGTACTCAAATCTCTATCGTTTAAAATCCCAAGCAGGGGTTGATGATCTGTTGCGACTATCAAATCAGTGCAACCGATAACGAAATGTTTTGCATGTTCAAGGCTCCATGCAACACCAGGCAAGTGGTGCGTCTTGGGTCAAATGAACGAACTCATTCTGAAACTTTCTAGATAAGTGTCTCTTTAGATTCTTCAAAAAGCTTATTCAGAGTGTCATCCCAATGAAATGTGCTATTTGCTTTGATCAATTCACGAAATGGTTGCATGATTGGACCGATCGAATATGCCCAGGCGACTTGGTTGGCAAGACCGAACCAAGAACGAGCGTCAGTGATATTCTCTGGTACAGGGAAATTGCGGATTGCTGCGAGGATTTTCTCTGAAGGCGCGATACCATTTTCGGTTAGACGAAGGCCTGCGAAGTCGACAGCTTTTTGACAAAACTGAAATTTCTCAACGTTCAACACAATACCATTTGTAGCACAGATAGTAAGAAAGTCCCATGCATGGTAAAAAGCCTGTTCTATAGTCTCATCATAAATTAAGCAATCGTCAACAACTTTTGTTTTACGAGGGAAGTCACTAAGGATTTCATCAAATCGGCGAGTATATGCATCACCAGCTGCAACAAATCCTTGGGGGAGGCGTTGATATCGATAACGTCCCCATTCGGTAATGAAAGTGGTCAACGGGCGAGACTCATCATCAAGGGGCACAGAGTAGTACCCATCAACAGCATCAAATACGGTCCTCCATGTCCCTGCAGGTACTTGGGATGCGGCAGCAAACGGGGAAGGGCAGTGATGGGTTTCTCTAGAGCATTGATTGTTCAATTTCTGAAAGTCTACAACTCTACGTGGCGATCCGTTCTTTTTGGCCGTGACAACCATTTTGCTGCACCATTCGACAGGCGATTCGATGGGTACAGGTTCAATAATTTCTCTAGAAATGTCACTGTCAAGATCCTTTTTCACCTGTTCTTTCCAATAAAATGGAACTGGGATAGGTACATGGTTGGCATGTGGCTTTGCGTCCGGCTTGATGTGAATATGAACTGGCTTGGTGTCCATTGACGGAAATGGTGTTGATTTACTGAATGATGTTTCTTTGAAAGCATCTACCAGGTGATGCTTAAGATTGTTCACATTATTCTCAGTGGCTGGGAAGGGTGTAGATTTTGGTTTTTCAGGAAGGATAATTGATTCAATTGAATGAATGGTCTCTTCATGGTTTGATTTCATTGGGCGAGGGTACGATGATGGTAAGATTGAAAGATCTATGCACGCCATACGACTGAGATAAATTCGATCTGCCTCCTCACAAAAGAATAAAGCTTGGCGTGACGTGAGGTTATCAATAAAAAATGTCATTGGCAGCCACCCGAAACAGTTCGGTGTCGATCCTCCAACAACAGTAATTTGCTTTGAACAAGGTATTAATTGTTCCTTTTTTAAGTTCAGTTCAGGTAGATGTAATGTTCCTGCTAGACAAATGCTGGCTCCGCTGTCAGGGAAAACTTTACATTTGGATGGCAAGTTTTGTTGTAAACGAGGTAAGGAAGGGGAGATTGATACAGTGATTCTGTCCTCCATTGCTTGGATAATGCTTATTGCACGAGCATCATCTTTATTTTTGGTCTGTCAGCAGACTCTAGCGAAGTGATTTGGAACGTCGCAGTTGTGACAAACGGTTCCCCATGCTGGGCAGTGAATTGGGCGATCATTGGCTCCCTTTCATCCGTGGTTGAATGATCCGCATCCTGAGCATGGTCGTTTGTTGGTTGTACCTTTGTTATCACGTCTGTACCGGGATTGCCTAGCTGACATAACCTCTGATTGTTGCAATGCTTGTTGGTCACGTGTTCTGGTTTCTAGGGCTTTGGCGTGTTTGATAACGTCTGTAAGGGTTTTTAGTAGGCTGGCCTTGGCTAAAATATCAGTTTGTATAATGTCTGAATTGAGACCACGTATAAATTGGTCTTTAACATGATCCTCTGAAATGTCAAACTTACAGCTTGGACAAACGAATTCACAGTCAGATGCAGCAGACCTTAGTCGAACAACGTAATCTTGTATAGTTTCATTGGAGTTCTGAACAATAGACGAAAATGTCATTCGATGAACGCTTGGATTTGCTTGCTTTGTTACAATTGACTCAATCTCCTGGAGTAGTTTGTCCTCGTCTACGGAAAATATGTCAGGATGATATTAACAAGACTATTTTGGACGGTCTCATCACAGCAATTGTACAGTTGTGCTAGGACTTGCTTACCAGCGAGTGCGGTAATCTGCTTGAAGACTGACCAGTCGATCAGGAATTTTCGAAATTGGGGTTTCGTCATATCACTATTCACTGTTGGCATCTTAGCAGACGGGGCTTTGATGGTTGCAGCGATAGGTTGGGGTGTTATTGACGCGGTCTTGCAGTGGTGTAAAATAAGAAGAATATCTCCAAGAACTGTTATTCCAATTTCTTGTAATGTCTCTTTGGTTAGATCTTTAAGTGTCGTCTCTGAAATGCGTTCTTCTGTGAAAAGTTTGGCATAAGCTTTTGCTTCCTTTCTCGGGACTTCAGTATCAATGAAAAACTGTTCCCAGGTTCTTCCGTCTTGCAGCGCCATATTTAGGGAGTAAGTAACCAAGACACGAGAATTGTTATAATGCCGATAAGGCCAGCCAATGTTATGTGTTAGTAATGCTAAAAGAATAAAGAATAAAATAACTAAATAACTGTATAAAGAATCAAAGATGAAGAGCAAATATTACCTTATTAATGTCTAGCAGACTGTATCAGTATGCAGTTTACTATTTACGAATTCCCCAGAAACCTCCAAGTGTAACTGAAGTGAGTTTCTTTCGAAAGAAATCTTTTACATGATCCCCAAATGTATAACAGTAATTACTAAACTATTAGTTTTGGTAATGTTACTTTAATGGAATCGAAATAATAGGTAGATCTTTTATGATTCTCTATCACTGACTCTTTTTAAAAAGAATTGATAAATTTTTTAGTAGTGTTTTCAACGACGGGAATAAAAATATCAACTTTGAACTTCATCCAAGATCTTGGACGGTCGTCATGGTTACCTTTATCTTCGTCAATTGCGCGCTGAATAGAATCTCGATATTCGTCGGCACAGCGTCGATATATGATTTCGACCTGTGATTATCACGGTAACGAAACTCCGTATACGTTTTTTTGCCAAACTATATAAGAACATAATGCTTGCATTTGCTAAAAAAACATTTTAAGGCTTTGTGGACCCTCAAACATCTATTTTCTTAGAAAAAATGGACAGCAGTACTCACAAAATGGTGAAAATAAGAACATGTTAAGAACATTTTTAGGCTTAAAACTAAAAAAAGTTAAGAACATCCGAATGCTTTAAAAATTTTGGATGTTCTTGTAAAAAAATGAAAACAAAGAGTGTATAGATTGTACTAATTACAACATGTGCATTTAAAATTCAGTGAACTGTAATGCAGCTATTGTGCAGGGTCTTACTAATCCCATCTCACAAATCAGCAAGACATTTTTTCTTTAATGAGCTATTTATAATCAAACTCAAATGTATTTTAATTGATACTCAAAAAATAGAATTGATAATCATCTACTCTAAGGTCCCGAATAGACGTCCCCCCCGCTTCTTAATTTTCGAAAATATTTCGGACCCCCCCCGTTCTTATAAGGACCCCCCCCCCCCCCCGTTTATTAGTTTTTAAGAATTTTTTCTGCTGTCAAAGAGAAAGACCCTTATTTTGCTCTAAATAGCCTGATTTTAGCCTTTATTTACCTAAATATTTTCAGACCCCCCCCCCCCCCGTTTAAGACCCCCCCCCCCGTTTATTATATTTTGCAAAAATTTCGGACCCCCCCTTTTATTCAGACCCCCCCCTACTATTCGGGACCTTAGAGTATCTATTTTTAAATTGCGCAAAATAAAAACAAGCACGCTAGATGCTTGTCATTTTATAGAAATTGGTTATTTCTCCACACCAATTCAACTATTGGGACATTCCATTTTATCTCCATACAGGGGGTGGACGAACATTTCCAAGGGGTAACCCGAAGACGAATTCTCAGGGGGGGGCTACCCAAGGAAAGATCTTTTATTTTTGCAGGGGGTGAAATGTTATTTTACTTCTAGAACTTCCAGGAGCTAAATTGGTTTTTAGTGATTTGTTCACTCTCACTTTAAGGTTATTTTGAAGTTTTTCCAAGAAGATTTTTTGAAATCTTACCAAGGGGTATACACACATTTATTCAAAAAATTTTTTGATATGAAAAGGTTCGTCCAATCCCCAACCCCCAACCCCTGTTTTGATACTAAATAGAAAAACCCAATCAGAGGTCAAGTTAAAAAAAAACAGTTCATCTAATAAGCTATATTGGTATATGATCAACAATTTCGATTCAATTGAGATAAGGGTATACTTACAATGAGTTAACAAAAGAACCTAATCCACTGGCAGATCAAAAAACGGGTTCAATATTGATGGTGGAGAGTGTTTCTTTTAGCCATAATCCTTATAAGGAAATCAAAACTCTCCGGCATGAATTTTGAACGCTTTAGATCCACCACTGTAATCAGTTAATAGGGCAGTTAATTAGTATTTCTAAATTCAACAACGAAGGAGCCCCATTTTTACAATCACAATTTCATTCTTCTTATATAGGGATTTACACCTCTTTGTAGAGACTTTATATATATTTTCTTCAAAATAAGTAGGTGTTTCTATTCCTTCAGTTACTCATTACATTGATTGCCTTCAGCTGTTTTTCTATTTTCTCTGCCTCGGATAGGATTTATGAAAAGTTACAGGATATGCAGTCAACTTTTTCTAGTTCGATTTTCTATTGTTAGAATCTTTCTATAATTCGAACTGAAATATTGATCCCCTCAGCTGGGAAAGTTGTTTAGATTTACTCACTGTAGTTTGTATTTTTCTTTAATTCGACTAACATTTTTGGTCTCTTGAAGATCGAATTAGAGAGAGTCGACTGTATGATATACAGTAAAACGCATTGGTTAATACTTAAGTGGAATTTTGGTGCCATGGGAAATGAAAGATATCTGTCCGATAAAAAATGATTTGACAAGACTTTGTATTGTTCTTATATAGAAAACATACAGGGTTTTTCATTATAGATTCAAGATGGTTGAAGCAAAGAAAGTTGGAGTTTTGATTGCATGTGTTGCAGTTTTCATATTGTTATCGGCTTCTACTGGTGGCTCTGGATGGATGACGAGTGGAACAGGAGGTTACATAGTATTTTGTTTTTGATTGTTATTTATTATTGATACATAGACAATAAATATATTTAAGCTAATACATATCAACCTATTTACTACAAAAAAACATTTTAAATAAATCCGACATCATCAGACTTTACATGGGCATAACGTTGGTTTTTGATGCTTGATTTTTTCTTTAAATTCTTTGAGGTCATTGAGTTGTCGAAATTCTTTAGGAACAAATTCTCATATCTCTTTGAACCAAGATACCCCCTCCTCACAGACCCAGTTGGAACCTTTCCCACTGGAAAGGTTGGCCAAAATATCGTTTCCAGTGGAAAATTATACTTCAATTTTTTAATTTTATTTTGTTTCCGCTGAAAATAATCAAATAAACAAATCCTAACTGCAAAATATTGTGCTATTATTTCACTCCCAGCCACGGTTTCTATCTACAGGCTAGCCACTTATCATCATTTGAGCATCCATTTTTTTGTTCTAAATTTAAGGTGGAAAGTTGAATTATGGGTTGTTCAGCCTTTGTGGCACCAACAGTTGTGCTTCATATGGGTCAGTACTTTATCCCGAAAATAAATGGCGTGCTACTCAAGGCTTTATGGTCCTTTCAGTTTTGGTCAGTCTTGGAGCTGCCATCTGTGGTATCATATTGATGATCAGTGATAAAGTCCAAGCTAAAATCATTGCTATACTTTTGATGATCGCTTTTGTTCTTTCAACGATTGGTTTGGCAATCTTTACTGATATCAAGGAAGAAAATTATAAAAATTTAGATTACGGATGGGCGTATGGATTTGGTTGGGTTGGCGCCCTTGCTGCTTTGGGCGTTGGTGTTGCTGTTTTTCTTACCAACCGCTCATAATGATTTTGAAGGAAGGTGGAAGGTGAACCAACAACAAGGAACTTAATTTAAATACAGTGGAGTCTCCGTAACTTGAACACGCACGGGGGACATAAATCTGTTCGAGTAAAATTCGAGTTATGTAAGGTTCATATAAGCATTGTCAACTGATATTCGAGTTATAGAGGTTCGAGTTAAAGAGACTCACTTTATTGATGAAAATATTATATTAAAATTTATTGCTTACATAACAAAACACCACACCAAATCTTACACACACAAGCAACGAATTATAGCTATTCTTTATACACCCTTAGAGAGTACAGATTTATAAATTTTCTCTAAAACTTTTTACTATCGAAGATATTATTTTGTGATGGAGCTAGCTTAACATCAATTTTCGCACCAGAGCATGCACACCACTTAATTTCTAAATACAAGAAAATATAAAACCTTTATATTTAACGATTTAACAAACTCGAATCTTTTGCTTTATGCCTCATACCCGGGTATCAGGGCGCCCAACTTTTGAAAGTCTACAATCAAGGTCATAATATTTGAGAAAAAAGGGAAATTCCCCAGGAAATTTTGAAACCACAATCGATTTATAAGTGCTCTAAAGTAGGTTCGAAGGGTAGAGTTTTAACTCTGAGCTTTAAGCTTAAGACTTACATGCTTAGGATCTGAGGATCGAAAAGTTCAAAAATAGTCCAATAAGGCTCAGAATATTGCCTGGAACCCTGGAAGTCTGTCAACCCCTCCTAAATTGAAATTTTCGATTAAATTAAAGAGATAGCCCAAAATCGACTTTCTTGCCAGTACTTTAAATCTTGAAAAACGTTAAAATAACTGGAATTCTCGATGCATTTCAACCATGATTGTAGGTCGAAGAAAATCCAGAAAAAAGCTAACAATTTGGTAATTTTGGAATAATTTTGTGACCTTACGAGGACTGGAATTACATTTTATGATTTTTACTATCCTCAGCGGAATTTTGAAAGTCCCAGAAAGGGCATTTATCTGCACCCTACATTCGCATAGGTACACCACCTACCGTGAATAGCACAGGTCAAAATCATTTATTGAGGCTGTGCCGACGAATCGAGATTCTATTCAGCGCGCAATCAACGAAGACAAAGGTAACCATGACGACCATCCAAGATCTCGGATGAAGTTCAAAGTTGATATTTTTATTCCCGTCGTTGAAAACACAACTAAAAATATCATGAATGCTTTTTAAAACGAGTCAGTGATAGAGAATCATAACATGAAGTCTTTCTTTTATTTCGATTCAATTAAAGTGACATTTCCATAATTAATAGTTTAGTAATTACTGTTATATATTTGGGGATCATGTAAAAGATTTCTTTCGAAAGAAACTCACTTCAATTACACTTGGAGGGTTCTGGGGAATTCGTAAATAGTAAACTGCATACTGATACAGTCTGCTAGACATTAATATGGTAATATTTGCTCTTCATCTTTGATTTTTCCTATAGTGATTAGATTGACACATGCGCGATAAAATTTATATTATTGGTCTTCAGAGGTTAATATATTCTTTGAAAACTTAACGTCTTATACTCAGGGTATATTTTATCGCGCATGTGTCAATCTAATCATTATAGGAAAAATCAAAGATGAAGAGCAAATATTACCATATTAATGTCTAGCAGACTGTATCAGCACCGGTTTGTGTAAAAGCTGAGAGCATGTAGCATAGGATCAAATCCGTTTGTGGATGTCAGCCGCCTATACAAAACTGCAATGACCACCAGGATTCGAATTTTTTTGAGCATTTAAAGTAACTTTAGCATTAGAGAATCGTCTCGACATCTTATTATGGCATAAAATTCTCCACTACTGTACCAACAAACACACGCTGGAAATAATTCCTCTACACTTTAATAATCTAAGAGATCTTTCACAAAAGTACTATTTACAGCCATATTTTTTTGATTGATAAAACCGTAAAATTTTTAACAGGGTTATCCGTTTGACCAAGAGCATTTGAGTAGGCGGAGACGTACGAGATTTCGGTATTGTGGAACCGTTTTTATTTCAGAATTCTGGTAATTTTTACAAAATATATTTGGCATTTTGGAATCGTCAATTTGGTTCAGTATTTAACCTACACGCCTTTTTTATAAGAAAAGTGTTTTTTGGCTGTTGAGGGTGAGCATTATTCTAATTTTTCTATTGTTCTAAACTAAATTCTAAATCTCACCCCGATATTCTTATGAAAGTTATTAAATATTTCCCGTTTTCCAAAAGGGAAATATTTGTTAAAACGGGCTTTCTCCATAATAATAATTTCCAGTGTCAAAACGCCTTCCGTACGCCCTGACTGACGCCCGTTTTTAGCGCCTAAAGAAAGTCTACTTGATAAGAATCAAATCAATAACTCTTGATTGAAGGCAATATATCTTTCGGTAATTAAGTCTTACAAAGTAAACAAAGTATGGTGAAAAAGATGAGCATATTCATTTTTATTATAAGTGTCTACTTTTTAAGAATCAAATAAATTTCAGAATTTTTGGCGTTTTCACTGTGATAATATGTGAGCGATAACTTCTCTTTTTGAGATGTGAGCGACCGTCTATCCCATGTCATCTCAAAAGTAAAGTTGAAACCAAGCTTTCTTCCTCCAACTTAAATTTTATCGATAAAACCATGAACATATAAACGACTGGACATCTATCTTTTATTGTCTCTTTGAAGCGAGCTTCGTTGCCGCCTGTATTTCAAAATTGATATAAAAATCCGACAATATTCCGTCATAATTTTATTTCTTTGAATTATTTAGGTAAAAGGATTGATAGAGCTTGAAAATTATACTCCTAATGTACAAAAAAATTATTGCCGAATTTTTTCACAAGTTTGTAATATATTTTATCAACGTTTTCAACGCTAAAATGCAGAATTTCAACGGCGTGTATACTTTTGAATCTCTTTTGTCACTCCGATAATTTTTTCTATGACTTGAAAAAAATAGCTTGCCAAAGTTTAGAGCCTGTGTCATAAGAATATCGAAATTAGAATGCGACACTCTCTGAAATTATTAGACACTTTTAAGTCAAAATTTAGAAATATTAGTCGGAGTTTTGACAAGCTGACGGTGATTTTGCCTCTATTATCTCTGTTATGATATAGTTAAAAGACTTGAGAAGAGTAGAACAGCAGAGACTTTTGTCGAAGTTTTGACATTGTTAGCAAGGTACTCCCAAGTGGTATATCATCAAAATCTATTGTTTCATTTTATGCTTTTTAACGAGGCGGCAACGAAGCTAGCAGCCTTTTCTACAAAAAGACAAAGGAGATGGATGTCCAGTCGTTTATATGTTCATGATAAAACGAATTTAAAATCTACACATGCGTAATTTTGCTTACTTAGGGATATTTCGATAGGAAGCTCTGCGGAGCATTCTTAGCGACAGCTACTTGCTAATATATGTCGATAATGACCTTCATTTTTAAGGAAATATTTAGTCGCATTTTTGCGAATCTTGTTTTTATAAAAAAGCGTGTATTTTGTACGTCGAGATTTGTTAACTTTTGACAAAACTCCTCGAAACCAATAAGCAATAGATCTTTTCATAAATTACGTCACGAACATCACTTGCCTCGTTTTGAAATTATTGCCATAGTGATTAACTCCCAGCAGATTTGATTAAAACTACTTTTTATTTATAAAAAAATCATTCAGTGTCTCAAGGGACATAATCACCGTGGTAATTGTTTGAATACGAGGCAAGTGATGTTCATGACGTAATTTATGAAAAGGCCTATTAAGCTAAAATATTTTCACCCTAAATTTCGGAAATTGCAACAAAATATTCAGTATTTCAAAAAATCACAACCCTTGACTTTTTATTTTGGTGTGGTGTCTTTTTGTAATCCATGTCCATGTCCATTCTCTTTAGTATTGTGCAAAAGAGTTCGTTCAGACCCACAATAAATGGTATTTCATTTTTTTTACGGAAATTCGTACACCATAAAGGTATTATTGAAAAATAATTTTTTTAGTAGGGATAATCCGTTTGATAGATTAACTCAGCGGGTGTGGGATATACAATTTCTTCAAAAAATTGTTGCCAACGCTGTTCAGGACAATATTCCTACTGAGAATATCCATTAAAATCTGTGTGACAATAAATTCAAAAGTTAAATATCGATACAGTAGTATTAAAGTTTTATATAAGAACAATTTAAAAAGGCTCATTTTTGGCCAAAGTCTAGGAATAAACAAAACAGACAGGCTCAGATTTCAGGAAGTTTTTACTGAGGCTTTTTCTGATGAAGGAGTGGAATGTTTGAAAACATACCAACATATGAAGAGCGTACTTCAGTCTAAAAGAAGTCAAAAAAGAACCGTAAAATAAGAATAGCAAAGGCTCTACTAAAGTTTTCAGGTTCTTATAAAGATAAGTAGATTTAAAACAGTTGACTTAAAATGACTGGGTGACTTGGCTTTCGCTTTACTTAAATGGAATTTAATTTGCAAAATTATTTTTAAATTGACACAGAGGGATTTTCAAATACATAGCAATTGAGGAACAAGTTTTTGGTAAGTATATCTGTAAAAAATGTATTTTTGGTGAACCTATTATAAACACACCCCCCTTCGCACAGACCCAGTGGGTCCAGCTAGAAAAATTGGCCCAAATATCGTTAATCCCAACGACTTTCAGTTCGTTATTTTTACCCCAATTGTCAAAATCTTACCCATCAGTTTAGTTAAGTTCCCTAATTTCAAGTTATTACAATGAAAAGGATTAGCTTGTTGGTGTTCTTTTTTGACAAGATTTCCGAAGCCCTTGCTCTTAGAGCGGACATCAAAATTGCTAAAGATTAAAATCTTTCCTTTTCCTACACCTCAAGATTATTGTTCAAAATTTTATTATTCACCCTTTAGAATAATTAATGAAACAAAATTTAAAAAGCCTTCTTTTTTAAGGCCTCATTCACATCATAATAATCCCCTTTTTATCCAAATCAAAATGGATACATAAATCAAAATCAAACCACTCCCAAGAAGGGGGGGGGGGTACTTAGGCAAAATGGGTGTCGGGTACTCTTAGGTTCAAAATAAACGGGAGGTTGGAAAATTCTTGAAATTTTAATAAACGACCTAATTGCCGGGGCGTTAGAAATTGTACTTCTGAAAGCCCAAAAATAAGGTAAATGTAGGCTAAAATCAGGCTTTTTGGCGCAAAATAATGAGGCTTCTTTTTGCCATAACTGAAAATATTCTTAAAAATCAATAAACGGGGGGAGGTCCTAATAAGATCTGGGGGGTTGGAAAATTTTCGAAAAATTAACAAGCGGGGGGGGGGTTTATTTAGAGCCTAATAGTATGTGCGAGCCATAAGGGTCTTATTTTTCCACCCTCGAAAGTCACTCTAAGGGTTGCAGAAAACCAGTTAACTCTTTGAAAGGGTCCTAAATTCGTAAAAATCTAAATTTTCCGCTATAAAGGGTCATGATTTTCAAAAATTTGGACCAAAATTTAGTGAAAATCGACAAAAATTTGAGGTGAAATCTCTCTAAAGGTCCCAAAAACGTCAATTGTTTCTTCCTCTAGAGGCTGATTCTCGATTTTTGGCTCGATTTTCGGCCCTTTTTCACCCGAATCTACGTGGTACCACAATCACTTATTGTTTGCCCTGATGGATGCTCACCCTCCTTGAACGCTATCAGAATCATAAACAATTGAACTAATGGAATGGTTTCGAGTTTGTTCACCCTAAGGATACCCCATGGTCTGATCCGGTGTGAATTTTTGGCCAGCGGTGATTAAATAAAGGAGCTGAATGTCAACATGGGGTTAGAAAACGGCATGTATTTTTAGGTGGGGAATTGAAGCTCAAGATAAGAGTGGGGACAAGTAAAGTCTGGCTTACAGACCTCCAAAGGTATACGCCCTTTACAGACCTGTAAAGGTATACGCGCAGTAAGAAACCTGGATGACGAGAATGAGCAGAAGAGAAGTCTAGACAATCGAGATAAGAGTTCAGGATGAGGGTATTTTTTTTATCTTTTCCAAAAGGGGTTTCACAAAAAATGCACATACAATATTTTACTTTTCTTTCTTTCTTTTCTTCATCTCTTAGAAGAACACTGATCAATCAATATGGCTGAAATAAAGAAAGTAGGAACTTTTGCAGCATGTGTCATTGTATCAGTTATCCTTTCAGCCTCAGCTGGTGGTGTTGGCTGGATGGAAGGAGTTAATGGTAAGTGTAACTAAAGCCTTATGAACAATCGATTAATTTGGCCACCCTAAGTTGATAATGTGCATCTGGTTTTACTTTTTGGTAGCTAATCGTAAGTAGGGGTCAGTGGGTCAGTGTTTCTTTTTTATTTTTCGGCTAAAAAACCCCACCTGTTTAAGCTTTCAACTCAAAATCCTAACCTTTCCATGTTACTATAACCCTTTTCGTTTAAGTTTTGAGCAGTAAATCAACAAGTATTAAGTGTAGTAAAGCATTTGTTCTTGATGATTAGTATTTTCACCACTACCCCTTTCCTCTGCTATCTATGATACCCTTCCTGTTCCAATTTTTACCTACCTAATACCCCTAATTCTACACGAGACTTGTTTAAAAAAACTGTGGTAAAACATTTGAAAATAAATTTGATACCCCTGTTTCAGTAACCCGATGGGAAATTATAGCCAATCGGGAATAGACAATTTTCTCACTGGAACACCTGGGGTTACCGGGTCTGTGACGAGATGTAATACAGGGTGTAATATTGACGTACTGTTGAAATACGTCAGGTCTTCGGTAGGCAAATCCGAACTCAGCTTGTACCCAAAATCTGAGGCTAATCTTGATATTGACCTTTTGTTTTTCTTTGCCACTTTTCAGGATCGGATACATTGCACGAGTATGGTTTATTTCGATTATGTTATACAAATGCAGTTACCACTGGCAACGTCAACAAATATTGTGGAGAATACAACCGTGTTTCGAGCAGATGGCGTGCTGCTCAAGCCCTAATGTTATTAGCCGTGTTTCTAAGCATAGTAGCCTGTTTCCTGGCACTTGTGCATCTACTGAAAGATAAAATCAACAGCAAATTGATTTCTCTGTTTCTAGTGATGACGTGTATCTCAGCATTGTTAGTATTAGCCATTATCACAGATTTGAAAGAAGAAGAGTTTGCAGGGCGCTCTTATAGTTGGGCGTATGGCTTATCATGGGCGGGAGCTTTTACCGCCCTCTTTTTTGGTATCTTTATATTTGGACAATATCCGTAAAGATTGAATATATTGGAAATTAATTAAAAATCTCTGGTAGTTGGGAGTTATGGGTGTTTGGTGGACGTTATTTTGGCCATCATTAATGCGTACCTACTGATGAGGTATAAGCGAAAGAGATTCAATTTGTCTTTTTTGAAACATATCAATAAAATCAGAAATCAGTTTTACGGTTTTACCAATCAAAGAATTAACTTTTACAGCTTTTATATAAATAATTTTTTATAAAAATATTTAACCCTATTCGTACTGGGGGGCTGTTTCTGTTCGCGGGGATGAAACTAATATTAATAGCTGAAATAATAGAGCTTTCGGCATGAAATTTTCTGCAAATTCCTAACTTTTATTTAGCCTAAAAATAAAAAAAATTTGACACCTAAAGATTTTCACACCTTGAGCATGATGACATTTCTGACAGTAAGGTGTTGCAAAAAGTTGAAACATTTCCAATATACAATATATTAATTGTTTATGTCATATGTATCGGGTTTCAAACCGTAATTTATTGAATATTTAGGATAAGATAAGTATTTCAAACTCAGGGAACTTTTTTCTGAAGCCTTTGTTAGAATACAAGAGCAAAGGAAATTTTCGGTTTAACTCACTTTGGGCATGATGAGTGACGCCATCAAAAAAATTATTTACCAAGAGTTACTTTATATGACAAGGAGCCTGTGTGCCAAATTTCATCCAAAAAGACCCAAGAGGTCAAAAGTTAAGGGGTGGTACAGGAACAGCCCCCCTAGTTTTGAACCCTAAAAGCTAGGGTTAAAGATGTAAAGACAACTGAATATGTACAGAAGATTAGTTTAGATGCTGAGAACTAGCTCATTTAATTTTGTAAGCTCCTCAAATTTTTCTATTTCTTTTCTTTTGGAGCAAAATTTATAAATCAAAAAAGTCAATGCTTCCATTTTTCTACTACAACCTTTTCTTTTGCTATCAGCAGACTGTCAGAGTGCTTCTGAGTGAACATGATTTTGTGCCGGTGTTTTAGAATTGATATTTTGAAAGATAACCTACCGGCCGGTTGATTACCTACTTAGCCGCCAGTACACTTTATTTCGCCGGTACTTCAGTATTTGGCGATTATTGTTATTATTATTCCACTATCAAGTTCTATTTATCGATACATCAGCACCATGTACAGTGGACACTCCGTTATTCTAAGGGGAATAAGAATTTACTTCGAATAACCGGGAGTCCGAATAACTGAAAATTCGTTTTCCCGCCAAATTTTCGACTCAAACTTGATGGGATGGACTTATCTGAATCAATAGAAGCATTTTCGTGGTGAGCGCCCGTTGAGCGCAATTGCCAAGCAGGGGCTATGTAGCTTCACGATACTGGACTTTCTGCTGATAAATGTTTGTTGTCAGTGTTTCTAGTTTTAATTTGACGCGTGTATCAAGCGCAGACTGCTGCTATACATGTTTTTGTGCGAAAATATAATTAACTCTTTTAATTGTGTATTTAAGACGTTTATTTTAAAGAAATCGTTTTGTTTAAAATTTTTTGTCTCTTATGTTAAAAAATCAATTAATTAAACTTGTCATAGTTTACCATCGTTTTTTATAAGTTTCCCATTTCCGCACTAAGATTCTTGTCACTTTTCCGGGATCTTTCCACTAGTGTTCCAGAGATAACCGGCTTGAGATTGGAGAGGGTTTGTTTCTAATGGTACGTAAAATCTTGTGTTTACTAACGAAACTGCCTAACTTTCCGAAGCTTATTTTTCAACTACCCGAAGTCCTGGTCTTTGTGCCAAGTATTGGCAAAGGAATCTTAGTGCGGAAACGGGAAACGACGTTAGAATTGGTCAGATATTATAAAATTAAACCTTTTTGCATTGCGTCTACTATACCTATACTACAATACACAGAATGTGGTATTACACCACACTAAAATTTTCGAATAGCATGTTTACATTCGTTATCTATTAGACTAGTAAACTAGTCGTTGAAAACAGACCTATTATACAAAAAATCAAGCTCCAAATAGAAGTTGCGTCTCTTTTCTGAAATTATTTTCCTTTTCTCTCACGCGCACTGAATATTTAATTAGTGTTTACATTATTTGATTGACAGTTTTATTATAAGGTTATAAGTAATAACCGACTAGTTTACTAGTCTAGTTATCTATTGACACAACAGTGCATGGTTAAAAGCACGTGTAAAACGATAGATGAACAAAATATCTTAGAGCAACCCTGTATCACAGCCCCAGTGAAACTTTTTTCCTCACTGGGGATAAAAATTCCTATTGAAATCCAAATCGGGATAGAAATTATATTGTCCCAATGTTAAAAAGCCCAGTGGGATGGTTTTGGAGTGCAATTTTTTCTCACCGGGTACGAAATTTTAGCCAAATTTCCCTGTGGGGCTGGGGTCCCAGTGGGTCTGTGACACAGGGGTGTCTTAGAGAATCTAGGAGTAGTACGTTAGGCGTTAGGCCGAAATATTCATCCAAAGAAATATGTTATTGGTCAGTCCCAGCTGAGCATTCATTTCGCTATTATTCCGCAGCAGAAGAAGCAGGGTCAGAAAAAAAACGTGTTTCCCCGATTTCTAAAGTTTTCATCCGATCGGGTTAAGTTTGGTTTTCCGATCTGTGTATTTGCTCTCCAGCTTTTTTCGGGCAGCGTTCCGTTTCCCGATATGTGTCAAAAACAATTCAATATGGCTGCCAAAGCGGTGCCTTTTCGTTCGTTCTGTGTTTATATCTTGCCAGCTTTTATTTATACATTCATTATATCTTGTTGAAATGGCTTTTAAACTTATAACTAAGGAAGATACAACACTGGAGTTAGATTATAAGGATGTTCTTTGCTTTAAAGTATGAAGATTTTAACTTATTTGCTCAAGTTTTTTCCTGTATTGTGAGTTATTTTTTTACCTGATAGACCTCATTATTTTGTAGCATGAAAACATATTTTTTTGTTTTGGACTTGAATATAGAATAACCACCAACAATTACTGGAATTTGATGGAGTGTAAATATATATTACAGTTCACCGCTTAATCAGTTAGTCACACTAGGAAATCTAGCTTTCAGAAAAAACAACATCAGTCATCTACAGGATACATTTCAACAACAAGGATGAGAGTTACCTGAATCAAGTTCGCAAGACAATAATAATTAAAACTAAAAGTTGGAAACAAAATAAAACGTGCAGCAGCCAAAATCAACCAACTAAAATTTGTCATTCAATTCCCGAGACAGCACTTCGATTTTTAAGGCCTTGTTTATACGCTAAAGTAAAACAATTACGCACATGTAAATGGGTCATTGTTTGAGGTCCGGCAATATTTCCGGGAGATAGCCTATCCGGCAGTGCGCGGATCTAGGTGGGTTCCGCCTCCCCCGTAGATCTTTTTCTTGGGAAGTTGATCTTCAAATTAGTTTTCAAGGTTGGCTTGGCTCAAATTTTTTCATCTATGGCACAAATATTAGGCAATTTCTCAAAGTTCTTGAAAATGTTAATTTCATTAAAAAGCGCCGGGTTATTTTTTCATGAATCCCTTTAGAAGTTTTGCGGCGCATTGTTTTGCTTGAGAGTCAAGTAAACGATATAGCGCTTTCGCAGCGTTAATCTTTGATACGTATTTTGGCGGGACGCTAGTGTGGCTAACTGTTAATTATCTGATTATTCACAAAAATAATGTTTTCTTGAAGTTGGTGTTTTCTTTTGATTTGATAGACATTTTATATGCTTGTTCTTCTGGACTTGGAGATAATATTGATAAAGCGTAAATGGAAATTGATCAAGTATATTAAAGTACCGCTCCTATGTGAATTTGAGAAAGACCGAAGCTCTTCATCAAATTATTGACGCAAAAATGATTTTTTTCTAGACTTGTGCGTTTTTCACTGGCAGTTACGTTTTTTTTTTTGACCGACGGGAGATAATTATGATAAAGCGTGAATGGAAATTGATCAAGTATATCAAAGTACAGCTCCCATGTAAATTTGAGAAAGAACGAAGTTCTTCATCAAATTATTGACGCAAAAATGATTTTTTTCTAGACTTGCGTTTTTCACTGGCAGTTACGTTTGTTTTTTTGGACCGACTTGTGGAGATAATTATGATAAAGCGTAATTGGAAATTGATCAAGTATCAGCAAGTATATATATTAAAGTATTGCTCCTATGTAAATTTGAGAAAGACCGAAGTTCTTCTATTGACGCAAAAATGATTTTTTTCTAGACTTGCGTTTTTCACTGGCAGTTATGTTGTTTTTTTGACCGACTCGGAGATAATTATGATAAAGCATAAATGGAAATTGAACAAGTATATTAAAGTACCGCTCCTATGTTAATTTGAAAAAAACCAAAGTTCTTCATCAAATTATTGACGTAAAAATGATATTTTCTAGACTTAAGTTTTCACTGCGATTTGAAAGCAGACACTTCCATTTGTTCTTTTTGACTTGGAGATAATTATGATCAAGCGTAAATGGAAATTAATCAAGTATATATATTTAAAGTGCAGCTCCTATGTAAATGGCGGTGATTTGATGGCGGACACTTACACATTCTGGACTAATAATGATAAATAATAAATGTATATAAATGGATTACAATGTATAGCAATGTGCCCTCCCGGTTATTACCATAATGGCTTTATGGCAACTCCTGAACTTGGGCACAGGATGTACGGTTACACATTTTGTGGATTGCATTGTGGAGTCACAAGAGTGCTCAAACTGCGAGCAGCGAGCAATGCGTAATGCAAATAGTGAGTGTCTTAAATGAAGACTCTCCACCCAATCCAAGAGTGCTCAAACTACAAAAGCAGTGAGCCAATATACAATGTATAGCAATATCTAATATTTATTATCTAAATATCTATCCTAACTAAGAGACGAATAATTATTCTGTCATACAGATTGTAACATGGCATATTTTCGTTAATCCATATTGTTTACAAACGTAAATTTGATGATTTTTTTACTCTCGTTTTAAAAATTTTTAACAACACATCTTTCTAATCATTTCTAATCAATTAAGCAATTTAGGCTGACCTTCCAGCGCAGCTGGTTTATTACTTTTGACTTGCTATTATTAGATTCACGTGTTTAACTTATGTAATAAGCTGGTTTTCCTTTTCCTAAACAAATTGCAGAGAAACTTCAATTTTAAATAAGCTGGGAAATCAAGGGAGGGTTCCTCTGCATTGATTTCCAAGCCTGAAGGACTAGACTCGAGACTCCTGGATGGGAAATGAAGCCACTTATTTCCCATCCAGAACGCCCGCGCGTAGTTTTTATACAACTGCCGGATTGAGATTAAAATCTATCGCAAGATTTTTAAAAATGCAATCCCCAAAAACAAAGGAACCACTAGATACAATCCGTCGTCATGATTGTGGTGCGTTTCTAGGCGCATTCTGGATGGGAAATAAATAATTGGCTTCACTTTTTTTTGCCTGGGAAAGTTTAGAGATTCTACTCTAGCCGTTCGGGATTTTAACCATTGAGTCTCGAGTCAGTCTCGAGTCTAGCCCTGTAGCTCTTCGGGCTTGGAAGTCAATGCTTTAAATTTCAATGGCTCTGCGGGGCATTCATAGCTGGGCTATAGCTACAGTAGTAAAAAAAAAGCATTTTTAGTTTTTGAAGAAAGAATAATGTTGAACAATCGTTAACAGCATGGACATATAAACGACTGGACATCCGTCTTCTTTTTATTTTTGTAGAAAGCACTGCTAGCTTCATTGCCGCCTCGTTAAAAACATAAAATGAGAAACAATAAATTTTGATGATATACCTCTTGAGAACAACATCAAAACTTCGACAAAAGTCTCTGTTGTTCTACACGCTTTTCCAGTCTTTATCTATATCATAACAAAGATAACAGAGGTTTAAAAAATCGTCAGCTTGAATAATTTTAATAATAATTTTAGAGAGTGTGGGATTCAAATTATGATGTTCTCAACGCACAGGCTCTCTACACGCAGTTGAAATTTTGCATTTCAGTGTTGGAAAATGTTGATGAAATACAATGCAACTTATGAAAAGTTCGAGAATAATTCTTATTGTGAATTACGAGTGATGTTAAAACTGGCACAGCTCCGTCATTCCTTTTAACTAAGTAATTTAAAAAAATAAAATTGTGACTATATAAGTATTATCGGATGTTTTATAACAATTTTGAAATACAGGCGGTAACGAAGCTCAGTCGTTTGTATGTTCATGTTAACATGTTTTAATAGACGGAAGAAAATTTTAGAGAGTATTGAACTTTTGAAAAAATTGCTTGACGAGTTTAAATAGCCATGAATATTAAAACCTGATTTTTTGAAGAAAAAAAGTTTTTTAATTGCAGAAAATCTTATTCTTATTCGACGATCTCCTAATAGGAAAAATTTAAATAACTGCGTGGGGTGATTTAACCTATAATTAGCCCCTAGGGAAATAGAAATCGCTTCAAATAACTGAAAGTTCGAATAAGTGAAGTTCGAATAAACGAAAGTATTTTTGCCTAAGTTGGACAGATCCAAGGGGAACGCCATCTCACTTCAAATAACCGAATTATTTGAAAACATGCAGGTTCAGGTTGACCGGGAGTCTACTGTATTAAAAAGGGAAAATCAAATAGTTTGAGATATTTGGCCTGTAGAAGAGGCCCCCCCAGCGGACCCAAATTTCACGCATTCACGCAAATTTTTTTCGCAATTCACGCATTCACGCAAGTTTTTCTCGAAATTCACGCAAACCCAATTTTTTGGGAAATCGGGGAGATTTTCGGAAAAAATCGGGGAAAATGTCAAAATAGAGGTCTTGCACATTTCGCTAAGTTACGTAATTTACGTAATTTCCGCCATTATGGAGTAAAACGTTCCATTTGCATAAAAAAGTATGACAAGGCTGTACTCGAGATATTATTCGACCGGATCTGGTCATGCACTTGAGAAAAACTTAACTCAGTAGTGATTTTTTCCTGTAGACCTGACTATAAAACACCGTGTTTAGTAGGGTCATAAGAAGCCCCCAAATATAAAGCGTTACGTAATTTTTCAGCTTTAATCACATGCCATCACGCAAAATATTTGATTCTTCTAACTTGTCACGATCGTTTAGAAAAGGTGAAGCTTCTGCAGTTAATGTATCGCGATAGTAAGTGAAAAGATATGCGCCGCAGGCGAATTTTTGTACAAAAAATTGCTTAAACATTATCAAAAATAGGTCAAACAAACTCGAGTATGACACCGTGATGCTTAGCTCAGGGGTAAGGAGGCGCAACCATGGTTTACGCAGAGAGGAAATTTTTGCATTTCTGTCACTCGCGTTTGGCTAAAAATGCTCTCTTTAACACCATTGAAAAAGAATGTAGTCTAAATTCGTTAGAGGCAAGGTACGATCGCTTGATAGCTTGTAAAATGGGGTGAATGAACATTTGTTGCGAGCGAAGCGATCAAAAAAAATTAAAAAGAAAGGTTTTAATCAGGGCTCGCGAATTAATTTCCTAACGTGGAGGGGCCGAAAACATAGTGACTAAGGAGGCGCAACCATGTTTTGCGCCGACAGGAGAAAATTTCTATTTTAATCCTCTGATGTGCTTAAATACGACCAGGGTTTGATACGACTCCATTTCAGACTAATTTTGCCAAGATATCAGGTTATCGAAAGTCCACATCATGGGTAAAAATTTCTTTGAAATAAGTTTCTTTTTATTTGCAAAAACGTGGTGAAGTCATGGCCGCCTCCTGCCCCCAGTGACTCTGGCCCTGGCTGGCCCTGGCCCTGGCCCTGGATCACTCATCATGCATAACCATGGTTTTATCTTAAACAAACACTTTCAAGGGGGCAAATTAGAGTTATTTAAGATTCGAGGGCCAATACATGTTTGGCCCGAGCGAAAAAATCTGGAAATTTAAGGTGTCTAGATTGCTAGAAAGCGCATCTAAATCATGAATCGTCTTATAAAATAGAGAATTTGAAAGTTGCTGATTTTTTTTGTACACCTTCACCTGGCATCCCTTGAATTTGGAATAGGTGCGCACCTTTGTGAAAAGGAAAAATTCACGCGTTCAGGAAAAAAACAGGGCAGATTCACGCATTCACGCAATAGAAATATGGATTTTCACGTTCACGCAAGTTTTTTCAATTCACGCATTCACGCAATTTTTTTTCGATTTTCACGCATTCACGCAACCAAAACAGCCCATTCACGCATTCACGCAAACCGCTGGGGGGGGCCCGTAGAAACCTTCTGTAATCCTTAGTAAAACCTCCAAGGATTTTGGTCTAACTATTTTCCAAAACCGAAATATCACGATTTGAAATTACTAAAAATGGGTTCTTATTACAACGGTTCTTTCGTTGTAATTCTTAGCTAAAAGTAAGAAAACTTGTAACTTAAATATCTCGACTTAGGAAGATTGTAGGCAAAAATATTTTGAGGTTTCGTTCTTGGAAATAGAAGGAACCCATATGCCAAATATATCAAACCATCTGATTATCCTATATAAGTTTAGGTATTCAGTCGTTTTGTGGAGGGTTTGGTAAAACACGAGGTCCAATATTTCATACCCTCAAGAAGTCACCACCATCCGCCCCCCGCCACTCTTTTCACAAAAACATAGTTAAAAATTACCTGTATGACGAATTCTATACAGTTATACATTTTTGAGTCTGCTAAATCGCGTGCCACGCGTGCCAGCGTGCTATGCGTGCCTACGTGCCATGCGTGCCAACGTGCCTTGGCGTGCCAACGTGCCAGCGTGCCATTGGCGTGCCAACGTGCCAGCGTGCCATCCAATTTTGGCGTGCCATCCGAATTTCGGCGTGCCATCCGAATTTCGGCGTGCCATCCGAATTTCGGCGTGCAATCCGAATTTCGGCGTGCCATCCGAATTTCGGCGTGCCATCTGAATTTCGGCGTGCCATCCGAATTTCGGCGTGCCATCCGAATTTTGGCGTGCCATCCGAATTTCGGCGTGCCATCCGAATTTTGGCGTGCCATTCAAATTTAGGCGTGCTCGTCCGAATTTTTACCGAAATTTCGATAAATCTTGGGGGAGAAGATGACACAACTTGGACCCCATTGTGGACCCCAATATGGACTCCCTCAAAATTAGTGGGAAAGCATTTTCAAGGTTATTTTATGTAAATAATGGCATTATCACAAAATATGAGGTGTATACACCAATTTACAACAAGATGTTTTCTCATGCTCAATAGGATGCTGGCGGTGCAAATGGATATAGATTGTCATGCAATGAAAACATTAAATGCTCCAAGAGAGCTGTTTTAGAGATATGAAAATTGTAGTACTTTTATTATTATTTTATTAATTTCATTTTTATATGAACAGAGCATTACATAACTTTAAAAGTTTTGAAGGAGATACACGTGTAAGGCAGTAGTCTACCTGTCATTTTCTTGACAAAGCAAAATCTCATTTTCAGCTTTATATATATTATATGTTTAGATACTTAGCGTTATGCTTTTTTCTTGAGCATATGGTAATTTAAGCTGAGGCTGGACATATGCTTAATATGCTTAATTTTCTATTGTTATAAAACAATAAATCCATTGTATTCGAGCCAGAATCCCAGCTTTGTTATGCTTATACGCGTTATGCTTATAAATAAAAAACGTGTAGTGTACTTTTGGATGACGGTCAAGTATTCTTAAGAAATTGCCAAAATTGAGGGTGAATTATTCTTAACATGTTCTTACTTTTTTGGACTTGACTATTTTACAAACATGAGAAGTAATCATATTGAGAGTTTTGGACTTTTGAGTTTCACCCTGATATTTTTTATAGAAGATATTCTTATATAAAAAAGCGTTTATCTTAAATGCTCCAAACAACGTTAAACTACCTCCAGATGTTATGTCATTTTCAGTCGTTTTGAGCAGTTTGGAGTCTTGTACAGTAAAGTAAATAAAAAAAGTTTTACATATATGACATATATATATATATAGAAATGTAAAAACAAAAATGGGTTTGACAATAACTGATCTAAGAGAGAAAAAAAAACTCTTTACGATATATGCTACATGAGTAAGCAAACTCTGTGTTTCCCGAAATATACACCTTGGTCAATAAAAGTTCTATGTTTCAAAAAGTATATGGATACTTGACCTTTTCAACAATTTCGCAGCCCCCATTTATAGCACCTTAAGTGGATTAATTGGCAAACTTAGTGAATTTCAACTAAATTGAAGGTTTTTGATAAAATCAAAATTGAAGATAATGGATGAAAAATGAAGAATTCAATTTGGTTTGAAAATCTTATAACATGACATTTTGAGTATGTGTTCAGATTTCACTCAAAAATGTTCAAATTTTGAGTTCTTTCTTAATGAGAATGAAGGTTTTCTTCTGATGATTTCCTTAATTTGGATCCTGAGTAACCCCTTAAAGAGCTAAAAACGTAGCAACACGAAAACTTAGTGGCTAGAAGGATTTTTGCCTAAAAGGGCCCTAAAGTTTAAAAATTTCTAAAACGAGAGTGAAGAGTTTCAAGTATTTCGAATATTCTTATGACTCGTTCGTTATGTTTATGCTACAGCGGAGATTCCATAATTCGAACACGCAGGGGGAACAAAAATTTGTTCGAGTTAAGGAAATTTCGAGTTATGGAGTAAGGTTTATAAGGCATTATTAAACAAAGGGACAAGAAAAGTTATTTGAGTTAAGGAAGCATTCGAGTTATAGAGGTATTCGAGATAAAGAAACATTACTGTATATTTCTTTTTAGCTGGTATTAAATAATGCTTGAAATACATAGACACATCCTTCTCACAGACCCAGTAGGATTTTTTTCAGCCAGTTGGGGTGAAATTACCGGACCAAAACTCAATGGGGATTGATATTTCCATGTTTTTTATGGCTGGGAATTTGAATTCCATTGTTTTCGGGCCAGAAAATTCAGTGAGGACGGAAAAAAAGGGCAATATTTTGAAGTGAGGATTTGGTTATCTGATAATTTTCAGTGGGGACAAATAAAATTAGAGTATAATTTCCCACTGGGGACGATATTTTGGCCAATATTTCCAGTGGGAAAGGTTCCCAATGGATATGAGAAGGGAGTGTACATAGTTTACATAACATTTCATTCCAACCATTCTCTATTGGTTAAAGGTTACTTAACTGTAATCTAATAAAGCTATTTCCCCTTTAAAAATAATGTAGATACCATTGATCAAGGTAATAAAAGCATCAGCACTCATGCAATAAAATATGCCCAACCATAACCAGATTGTTTAAGAAACACATCATTTCTATCACCGTTTCATCCTTCCTTCAACCCTGCAAAAATAATAAATGATACAAGCGACACCAAATACAAAAGAAAATGCCAAAACTACTCCAATGATTTTTGGCGAGATGACATCTTTCAGTGGACGAATTAAATTCAGTAAACAGGCTGCAACGTTGACCAGCACTGAAATGATCATCAATGCTTGGACAAATTTGTGCCTGTTACTTGGATCACTGAAAAAAAAACAACACACCTTAGTAGCTTTAACCAGCAAATCTGCTCCAACATCCAAAATTTCTGAAGCCTTCGGATGTTCTTCATTTTTCAAGTTTTAATTTTCACCATTTTTTGAGTATTTTTGCCCATTTTCCTAAGAAATTTGGTGTTTTTGGGTCTGCAAAGCCTTAAAATTTTCTTAATTTGTTACCTATAAATAAATTGTGTTCAAATTTTCACCTTATCATTCTCCCGAATTGATACGCAATGTGCAATGTATTAGCGCTTATTTCCGTAAGACGGAGCATATAATTGGCTGTAGTAATTTAACATACGGAACTAAGTCAATGGCGGTCGTCGTGTTCTTGGGGCGTCCAAAATATGTTCAAAAATTCATTAACCGGGAAAGACGGTTTTTACAGGATCTTAGAGTAACGAAGAGAGGAATCAAAGCTTTTATGTGAAAATTAAATACAGTATAAAACTCGTGGTGTGTTTCACACTTTACCCTTACTAAACTGCTGAGTAAGCATTCGGCCGAAATATTGCAATGGTTAGCAGGCATTTTTGCTAGAAGGAGTTTGATTAAAATGCTATATTGTACATGGTATTGTAGTCATTTCTAGTAGTTGAATTTCTGTCAAAGAGATATTAAAAACTAAATGATATAAGCTGAGAATATTTTTTTGCCTTTGGTTTTAGAAGGTTTTGGTGAATGGTTCAAAAACTTGAAAAGATTCTAGCAGGGGGCGACACACCCCACGGGATGGAGAGCGTTAAAGAAATAAAAAATTTTGTGTTGTGAACGGTCAAGAATATTTAAAAGTGAATTTCTTGAAAAATAACTAACACAAGAAAATATTAGAAAAGTGCTCTATAAATACTACAGATAAAATCGATTCATATGGTTTCGGATATTGCCACCCAGATGTTACAAACATCTAAAACATTGTCCATTTTAACGGCCACCACGCCCAAAGCGTTAGGGCGGACTTAACGCGGAAACAAAGTTAAACAGTTTATCAACAGGGGATAAAATATGTGCTAATTATAATGTTAGAAATACCTAGAATGATAAATATTAGATATTTTGATCGAAAATTTCGATTCTGGGATAACATGAAGCTTACAGTATATAATTGTTCAAGATTTCTTTGGATTTTAAGTTTGAATCACCGTTAAATCACGACGAACGAAACAGTACAAAGACTAATACACCAACAATAAGGGCGGCTAGGGCGCCAAACCATCCCAATCCATAAGCCCATCCGTAATCAGCACTAGAGGCCAGGTCCTCTTTATTTGCAGTGAAGATTGCCAGACCAATCAATGCCAGAACGAAAATAACGACCATGAGCAAAGAGATCAGCTTAACAGGGATTTTGTCAGTGACCATATGTAAGATAGCAAAAACAACAGCTGCAATGGATGTTAACACAGACAAGATCATGAATGCTTGAACCGCTTTATCCTTGTCAGAAAGCTGGTCACTTGCTAAATCTGCACAATTGCTCGCACCGCCACTTTTTCTACATTTTCTAAACAAGCCACTACTACTTTCAATGCCAAAATCTAAAACAAAAAAAGAAGCATGATGAGTAAAAGAACTCCAACCGTCTAAAAGTAATTATCTAACTTTCAATCTGTAATGTTACTTTAATCGATAGATTATCAGAATACACGTTTTTTATAAGAATATCCAAGACTTTGGATGTTCTTAACTAACTTTTTTAACTTTTAAGCCTAAAAATATTTTTTGAGTATTTTTGTCTATTTTTCTAAGAAATTCGGTATTTTAGAGTCTGCAAAGCCTTAAAATGTTTTTGACTTAGTCTCAATATTTTGGTCATCTAAGCCTCATGTTCTTATATAGTTTGTTCTTATAAAAAAATACGTGAAATATGATATTCTCATTCTTACAGATAGGCTTACAGATCCATATTGGGCATGTCAATCTCTAGGCTGCATGCATCCCTAAATTAGTTTTGATATATCAAAACTTATCAGAGGGGATGTGTGCAGCCTAGTCAATCTCGCCTTTTTATCAAATATTATGATCGAATTTTATAATGGGTTCTGTACCGCGAGTTCCCTGTACATTTTAAAAACCTTAGTATCTTAGGATTCAAAATCTTAATTTTTTTTTCAATAAAGCTGAGAATATGACCTATCAGCCACTGAATCCCTCAGAATTCGAAATGTCCAATGAAAAAAAATTTGAAGTGCTGGAATCGCCATTCTTGCCCAAAACTTAAAATTCTAAAATATTACACGTTTTTTTCATAAGAAAATCCAAAATTTTTGAAGCCTTTGAATTTTCTTAACTTTTTGAGATTTAAGCCTAAAAATATTCTTAACATGTTCTTATTTTCACCACTTCGTGGGTATTTTTGTCTGTTTTCCTAAGAAATCGGGTGTTTCAGAGTCCCCAAAGCCTTAAAATGTTCTTAACTTGTTCTTAACATTTTGACTATCGAAGCCTTATGGTCTTAAAAATTTTGTTCATCTCGGGTAAGTTATGGCATGTCTCAAAAACTGAAAATTACCATAATTTTTAGATCGCATTAGTCGACAGAAAATGACCATACGATTGACTGAACATGAAGGGTATTATGATGTAGTTTCTAACCTGATGTGTAACCTAATTGTTTTTTCGCTGATTTTCGCGAAAAACCGCAAAAACTGATTATTACGTAATAATCGATGACGTCATCAAAACTAAAAATTGAATTTCTCAAGAATGGTTAATTCAATTGTCTTCAAACTTTCACCAAAGATGTATCTTACTAAAGTCGATCATTTGAAAAAAAAACTATTTCGAAATTTTGATGACGTCAGCAGAAATTAGTGAAAAACGAAAAATCCTATTTTCTGCTGACGTCATCAAAATTTTGAAAAAATCATTTTATTAAATGATCGACTTTAGTACGATACATCTTTGGTGAAAGTTTGAAGACGATTGGATAAACCATTCTTGAGAAATTCAATTTTTAGTTTTGATGACGTCATCGATTACTACGTAATAATCAGTTTTTGCGGTTTTTCGCGAAAATCAGAGAAAAAACAATTAGGTTACACATCAGGCTAGAAACTACATCATACTACCCTTCATGTTCAGTCATTTGTTTGGTCATTTTCTGTCGACTAATGTGATCTAAAAATTATGGTAATTTTAAGACATGCCATAAACTTACCCGAGCTTATAAAAAACAAAAATTATTAATATATTTTCAATTTCAATGTAAAGAAAGAATTTTATTTTTAACTTACTTTCAGATGTGACCCATCCCACGCCACCAGTTGACGCAGAAAGAAGGATAAAGACGAATGCACATGCAGCTACTACTCCAATTTTTTTCACATCCACCATATTGACAAAAATCTGAAAAAAAAACAGCATTAAATCAAATCAAATCAAAGTTGGCTTATGCAAGTTTTTTATTAAATCCCTTTAATATTTCTAGTTATAGTCCTTATCCAGTTAATATATTTAGCATATAAAGTTCATAACAAATTCTGAATAGGTGTATCTTTAAATTTGAAATTTGAGCATTCAAATCAATGTCATGTAAAATAGATGTCGATTTTCGATGACCTTACTGAATCATTTTCAAAACGATATTAAATATTGCAAATCTTCAAGGCAGTTTAAATTAAAACTAGCAAGTAGCTGTCACTAAGAATGCCCCGCAGAGCTTCCTTTCGAAATATCCCTAAGTAAGCAACATAACGCATGTGTAGATTTTAAATTCGTTTTATCGATAAAATTTAAGTCGGAGGAAGAAAGCTTGGTTTCAACTTTACTTTTGAGATGACATGCGATGGACGGTCGTTCACATCTCAAAAAGAGAAGGTATCGCTCATATGTTATCACAGTGGAAACGCCAAAAATTCTGAAAATTGATTTGATGCTTATAAAGTAGACACTTAAAAAGATGAGCACATCCTTTCTTTACTTTCTAATAACTAATTACCGAAAGGCATATTGCCCTCAATCAAGAGTTATTGATTTGATTCTTATAAAGTAGATGCTTATAATAAAAGAATATGCTCATCTTTTTGGCCATCCTTTGTTTACTTTCTAATAACTAATTACCGAAAGGCATGTTGGCTTCAATCAAGAGTTATTGATTTGATTCTTATAAAGTAGATGCTTATAATAAAAATAAATATGCTCATCTTTTTGACCATCCTTTGTTTACTTTCTAATAACTAATTACCGAAAGATATATTGCCTTCAATCAAGAGATATTGATTTGATTCTTATAAAGTAGATGCTTATAATAAAAATAAACATGCTCATCTTTTTCGCCATCCTTTGTTTACTTTGTAAGAACTTATTACCGAAAGGCATATTACCTTCAATCAAGAGATATTGATTTGATTCTTATAAAGTAGATGCTTATAATAAAAATAAATATGCTCATTTTTTTCGCCATCCTTTGTTTACTTTCTAAGAACTAATTACCGAAAGGTATATGGCCTTCAATCAAGAGTTATTGATTTGATTCCTATAAAGTACCAAGTAGCAACAAAAGAGATATAATATTAGGTGCGCGCAAACATTTTTAACCGCGGCGGCCCGCTCAGAATCGGAAGAAACAACATGAATCTGCTGAGCATGAATATTTTTCTGGCGAGCAAGTCCGCTACGTGAAACAACAAAGAAAAGACAAAGACAACGTACTTCAAAACAACATTAATAATGTAAAATTTGCCATAGGATACGGCTACTCAGAAGGCGTTAATGTCGTTAAAGATGTTAACGTTTTCGTCTTTACTGTCTCAAATGATTTGAAAAAAAAATTATTCATTGAGTTTATTGCCCGCGAAGAGCTAGAAAGGAATCTTCAAACTTTCTCAAGTAAAATAAAATGAATCTCTCGGGGGAAGAAGGGTTTTGAGCTGACGGGTGGTATTTAAATTCAAATAAACATAAGGAAAATAGCTGAAAAAAAACTTACCTGAATCAAGCTTAAATTACAACAAAACCAATGTGAAAGGTTGAATCACTGCTTGTTGATGCTCAAAATATGAACTGACGATCCCACAATTTAGAAATTCTATTTTATCACTTCAAGCATAACAAAAGAAAATTTAGATTAATTTAAAAGTATGCCTTTGATAATGAACATTTTTTTTCCATTTCTTTGTTACACACCCATTTTAATCGGATTCATATGGTAAAAAGTTGTTTTTTATTTCTTTCATGAGCTTATTGCATTTTTTTCATAGAAGCGATGAGCTGGCTCTATGACTGTTATCAGTTGTAATAGCGTACACTGTTAGAAAATGCTTTAATTAAAACAGTAGCACAGTACCTTGATAGTTCAGACACAAATCTTTTCTAATACATTGTATTCGATATATCTCACACCTCAAACCAGTGTAAAGTAATAGAATAGGGAAAAATGTAGAGTCTGCTAAATCGCGTGCCACGCGTGCCAGCGTGCCATCGGTTTTTAGGCGTGCCATGCGTGCCATGCGTGCCTTCGTGCCAACTGTCTTGGCGTGCCAGCGTGCCAGCGTGCCAACTGTCTTGGCGTGCCAACGTGCTAGCGTGCCAACGTGTCTTGGCGTGCCAGCGTGCCTACGTGCCATCCAAATTCCGGCGTGCCATCCAAATTTTGGCGTGCCATCCAAATTTTGGCGTGCCATCCAAATTTTGGCGTGCCATCCAAATTTTGGCGTGCCATCCAAATTTTTGGCGTTGCCATCCAAATTTTGGCGTGCCATCCAAATTTTGGCGTGCCATCCAAATTTTGGCGTGCCATCCAAATTTTGGCGTGTCAACCAACTTTTGGCGTGGCATCCTTATTCCGGCGTGCCATCCCCAAGTTTTGGCGTGCCATCCAAATTTTGGCGTGCCATCCTTATTTCGGCGTACCATCCAAGTTTTGGCGTGCCAACCAAATTCCGGCGTGACAACCAAATTTTGCGTACTTTTTCAAATTTTCAGAGTCTTTATTTTAAGCTCCTTATTTTTGGCTACAGCTCCTGACCACTTGATTTAAAAAGGCAAAAACGGTAACCGTAAACTCATGAGCTTTTTGGCTATTTTGAAGTTTTAGGTTTTCAAAAAAAAAAATTCCAGAAAAAAACTTTTTCAAAAGGTTTCAGAATGAAAAGCTTTTTCAATTTTTTAGAACAGTAGCGTAGACAGGGGTGAAGAAAGATCTGCGTATGAGAGTAAATTTTAACGTCAAAGCAGTTACCTATTCGTGACATAGAAACATCATTACTATGTCGTTTAATCTACTCTCGGATACCTAAAAGCCGGGGCGCTATAATTAATTTTTCGAAAATTTTCCATCCAGGATATTTTTATTCCACCCGCCCTCGTATATTAAGTTTTGACATCTTTTCCAACCCCCGGTAGGTACCTGAAAGTAAGCCAATATTGCTTCATCCTTGTTAAATATTTCCCGTTTTCCAAAAGGGAAATATTTGTTAAAACGGGTTTTCTCCATCATAATTTTCCGTGTAAAAACGCCTTTCGTACGCCCTGACTGACGCCCGTTTTTAATTTCACAGAGAAAAATGCATCAAGTGAAGTATAAGTAATGTATCATGATTCAAGTCGACTGATAAACTATATATATAATATATGTTACAAGTTCCCTACGGATTCTCAAGCCCGGTTATAATAAAACTATTACATGTTAGTAGCAGACCCGACTGGCAATTGTTATGTAGCAGGTTGAAACAGGTTTCATTTTTTGCTAGAAAGATGCAGCTTGTTTTCAAGTTGAATCTTTAAAATAAATAAAACTGTGTGGGTTTCTTTACTTCCAAACAACCTACCAATAGTTTTGGAACACTCCATAATAAAGGAAGATGGCTGTTCTTGTGGATTGACTTTCTGGTTACCCCATATAAACACGATGCGACATGAAAGTGAAGAGACATGATTTGTTGGGGGCCGTCGACAAACGACTTTCCTTTTTTTTAACGGCCTGAGGCCGTTAAGGTTCAGACCCCCCCCTACATCTTAGCGGCCAAGAAAATTCTTCAAAAGTAAATACTTTCACTGGTCCATGACCACCATGTTCTTTCAATTCGTAATCCTCAAAGTTCTTCTTTTCGCACGGAAAAAACATGTGGTTTTGAGCCGTGACCTTTCAATTTTGAAACTCCAAGCCCCGCAGCAAACCAGGGCGGGATGGGTGGAGCAAGGAGTCAACTGAGGCGGAGGGAAAAATTGCCGACTTTCGTCACGTGACCAGTCATTTTTCTCGTCGAAGCATTAATAGCATACCGCAGTGAATCTAAAAATAGACTTTAATTTTTCTGTTTGACCGAAATTCAATCCCATCACCCTTCGTGTTAACTACGCCTGCATGCAAATTACACTCAACTACAAAGAAAAAGTAATGACTTTCACGACTTTTTAATTAAGACGAAAAGGATTGTGGGATTGATTTTCGGTCAAGTGTTAAAAGTAATAATTATGACGTTTGCATAACGGTGTGCTATTGGTGACCGGGAATAAGGTGAATGTCGTGTGGTTGCTTTGGTCTTAGCCTTTCTTCACATGTTTCTATTTTTTGGACTGATGAAATTTGTAAGTGAGACTTTCCTTTTTTTCTAAACTTTTTTAACGGCATTGCAGTGACCCCCTCCCACCCCTTACGGCCCGGGGGGGTTACTTAGGCAAAATGGGTTCCGGGTATGTGCGAGCCATAAGGGTACCTTTTTTCATTCCTCAAAAGTCTCTCAAAGGGGTACAAATTCAAACGATAGTCTCTGAAAGGGTCCCAAAATCACGAAAATCAAAAATTTCTCTCTGAAAGGGTCACGATTTCCAAAGATTTTGACCAAAATTTGGTGAAAATCAAACCAAAATCTGGAAAAAATGGACCAAAATTTAGGAAAAAGTCTCTCAAAGGGTCCCAAAATCACCAAAATTTTGTCTCTCAAAGGGTCGATTTTCGATTTTCGGCTCGGACATACCCGTCACCTCGCAAACCTAGTACCCCCCCCGGGCCTTACGGCCAGAAGCCGTTAAAAAAAAGGAAAATCGTTTGTCGACGGCCCCTTGGTTTTTGTTTGATTTCTTGACTCGTATATCTCATGGCAAATGGGATAGCAAATGACTTTTCATGTATTGCTTGGCTCTACATATGATACCTCTAACTTTGAACACCTCCAGAATGTTGAAAAAAGCATTTTATGAGATAAGTTTCGATTGTAATTTTCATGGAAATTTTTAATCGACAGATTTGACTTGGCGTCAGTTTTGTTTGGTTGATAAATCTTTAGCTTCACCATGACTGTGGGATGATTTTCAATAAACTTTTGTTGTTATACACAGTCACTCTACACATGATGACTCCAGCCATGATTGGTATCAGACAGTCAGAATGTTGGAAAAAAAACATTTTACGAGAAATTGTTGATAGAAATTATATTGACTTATTTTTACAATTTTGGTGGTGTGGGTTTTGTTGGTTATAATGTTTACACCGTGGGGGGATCCTGTTAGGGTATATTGATTGTTGTTTGTTGGAAGACACCGTTTAACAGTCTCGCCATCTCCATACTGTGGTTAGAGAAATGTAAACATTGCCATTTTTTTTCCTTCCTTTAAAGAGAATGTTTTAGATGTTTGAACATGATATTAATGACAATTTTATGTATCTCTCCTGAAAATTTCACAAAAATTCACCAAGAGGAAAAGAAGTTATGATGAAAAGGAGTTCTTTACCTACCATTTCTCTGCTGGGTTTTCTTATGAGAACCGGCTGTTTACCTACCATTTTTTACGGGGGAGAGTGAAGTTTCTCGTGGTTGCCATCTTCCTAAGTAACTTCAAAATTTAGCTTCAAAATAAATTAGTTTTTGACACCTTGGCTTTTGACACATTTGTGACGGTAAAGTGTCATAAAAATTGACACATTTCTGATACAAATTTATTTTTATGTCAAATATATCACTCTAACCGGAATTTATTGAATATTTAGGATGAAATAAGCATTTTGGACTCAGAGAACTTTTTTTAAAGCTTCTGTTAAAATACAATAGCTATTTAATAGAACAAAGTAAATTTTTGTTTTTTTTGGTAATTTTTTTTGGACCGACTAGATCAAAAGTTAAGGGGTGGTACAGCAAAAGCCCTCCCTCCTTAGTTCTGAGCCGCCCCTGAAAGCCTAGTATGAATAGGTTTAACAACGTCTGTGGCCAGTTTTATTATTCTATGTCGCCAATTGGTTAGGGAAACGAAGGTTTTGGCCATTTCGTGCAAATAATTTGGCCACTGAACTCAATTCTAATTAAGATTAACGGAATGGATTGTAAAATTACTTTTTACAGTTGAAAAGTGGACGGAGTAAACTATTTATTGCCTCGGTCATATAAAAATTAATCCATCTAATGTGGCTACAGTAAAAGCAGTAAAAATAAAACCACAATGAGATTGTGTGTCATGATAAAGATGTCATTTTTATCTGTATTCTCGTAGGTAATTTAAATGTTATAATGCTATTATAAAGTTATACAATCTACCTCAACCTATTCAATAAAAAACTCAAAGTCAATAAAGATAGATGCAGAAATAATATATACGTTTTAAAACCCTTTTGCTAAAAGTTTATATACAAAGATCAAAATCTGCCGAAAATCTAAAATCTGTCCCAATATGATTTGCAGCGGAGATAAAAAATGGCTATAACTTTTGATAGAATTCTAATTAGATATTATGTGCTATTTGAATATTCAAAAAAGAACAAAATTATAAAAAATGGAAAAACGAAGATAAAAATTGAAGAAGAAGAAGATCAACTTCTTGTAGAATAATGCTATGCATATGATCTTAATTTTTATGTCAGAAATTCTTTAATCAAAATCAAAAAAAATTCGTTCAGTCAAAAAATACAGCTTAAAGCTTTGCCCTGGTTGACTTAAAAAGGGCTCTTTTGTGATGTTTTTGGATTGTTTTTTAAAGTCAATCAGTGATAAAATTTAGACTAAATCTTTCGATGGAAGAAATTTCTTTGAAAATTTTTTTCAATTCATATGAATGATGTATCAAAGAATCACTCGTGTGAAAATGATAATTTTAGCACATGCTATTTTCAATTCAATTTTCAGGGGAAAAAATGCACAAATATGTGCAGATCTCCCTTCAAGAAAGAAGTCGTCATCATTCAGTTGACGCTGCAAATTATATTGAGACAGAACTAAACTGATTTTCGATAAGGAAGTTTGCGGACTAAGTATTGTATGCTACAAGTATTATATTCTTTCAAAAACTAAATTTTAGTTAACCCCATTTCACTTGAATGGTTACAGATTACTCGAATCTTGCGAAAAAACGAAATCAAACGCAATTTATTGACATCCTTGCACAAGATTACTTAGCGAAATAACATGTGCATTAAGCAGCTTTCAAAACATAATGAAAGTCGCATCTGTGAGATGGTAAATATACAAAAATAAACAACGGAGCATAAGAGTTAAATAAAACGCACTTTTACGTAAACAAAAGTGATGAACAAAATACATGATCAGCTTTTTGAACCAGTCATATAACTATCGATTTCATTGTCTAATGCATCAGCATTTGGGGCGCCTTTTCTTCCACGCCCTCTACCTCCACCGCGTCCTCCAGCTACACGCCCTCCACGGCCTCTACCACGCCCACCACGACCTCGAGTACCACTATTTCCACCAGATTGACGACGATCATTTTGAGACGTTGTTGACGTTTTACCAGCACGACCACCGATTCGAGATAAAACGCCCCGTCCGCCTCCGCGACCACCTCTCGTTTGTCCACCGCGACCACGCGTACCACCACGTTGACCTAGGCGATTTTGAATACTACTGCCTCCTCTGTTATTATTACCAGAGCCGAGTCTATCTTTAACATTTGATTTGATTTTTGAACGATCTATCCTGTTTCGAATGTTTCCTTTTCGAGGGCTTCGGCTCTCTTTATCCATGGCGGCGGATGAGGGTACTTTTGAGGACCCACCGATACCAGTCCGACGACTCATTTGTTCGGCCAGACGTCGATTTTTAGCACTGGCACGTTGTGTGGTTCGGGAATCTTCACGTGCTTCTTGTCGCGCGGGCGCTTTATTGCGCATCAACTCAGTGAATCTAAGTAAGAAGAAAAGTGGTACGTTTATTAAAACATTCTAAATATTCAATCCAACGAAACAAACTATATAAGAACATAAGGCTTCGATCGCAAAAATGTTAAGAACAAGCTAAGAACATATTAAGGCTTTGCAGACTCTAAAAACGGCGAAAATAAGGACATGTTAAGAACTTTTTAGGCTTAAAACTAAAAAAAAGTTAAGAATCAGGCATCCACAGGCTTCAAAAAAATTAATGTTCTTATAAAAAAAAGAAAGACGTCTAGATGTAGCAGAAGAAAAAGGAAAATTCATACATATGGAAAAGAAACTTATCGCACTTGAAAAATAAGAAAATTAGGCGGAATTTTCGAACTAAAAAGAAGATATCTGGCAAAAGTATTAGTAGGGTAAATTTGCTTTCCATGAAAATTTCTATCTATGCA
Organism: Clytia hemisphaerica; assembly: GCF_902728285.1. Lineage (NCBI taxonomy): Eukaryota > Metazoa > Cnidaria > Hydrozoa > Leptothecata > Clytiidae > Clytia > Clytia hemisphaerica. Next base: position 269,145 of record NW_027104406.1, on the reverse strand, counting down.
GATCTATGTAAAAATTCATTCCATAAAGAAACCATACCTGTCATTCAAAGTTTTAGTGGTTGTACTTTTGAGTACCACCTTGACTGGTGCCAAAGCCATTTTTATTGAGTTGTTTTTAGTATTTCTAACTTTAATGTTTTATTTACGTCTGAAAATAGAGAAAGAAAGCACATCAGAAATCATCACAATTCAACATTTTAAAGATGTAAGATGAGAGAAAAAGCCATAGACAGGAACAGAGCAATATCAACATGGTATTGAATAATTGAATTTACAGGAATATTTCTGAATTACAATGATATCTAAACTCCGATGAAAACGAGTATCGAATTCAAATTGTTATCTTTCCAAGTCAAAACCTGATATAAAACAACAGAAATCTCCTGAATCTGAATCATTAGATAGATGATAGATGAAAAGTTTGAACTAGAAGATTTTCCGTTCCTTTCCCCATTAAATCAAAATTTAACTATTTATCTAACTATTTGAAAATTATGTTCAAGTTAACAGTATTTAATTACTTCAATTAGTGCTCATCATCAAAATTTGCCACTAGGTGAGAAAGAATTCTCTCAGGTAAATTATGTGTAATTAAAACAGGTTGATAAGAGCTTAGAAATTAAATATAATTTGAAGCTGTTTGAAGAGTAATCTTTGAACTTATAAGTAACACATCAAAAAATCACCAAATACGCCATGATTTATTACTTTCCACTATTTAATAAAATATGGTACAGTATTGTGAACTTTCTATCTTAATAATAGTTACATTTTGATAAAATTTGAATTAGATATTATAAAAAGGACACTTAGGGTGCATAGCGTCAGCCTGGGTTTAGGTCCCAGGCAAAAATTAAATTCCCCTCTGAGTCCCCCCAAAGATTTATGAATTTTTTGTTAGCCCCCAGGACTTTTGACCCTAGACACTTTCAAAAAATTGAACCAGTAAAAAAGGGTTTTCCAATGTAAATTGCGTTCAGTTCTAAGTTTAAGATAAAATATTTTGCACACTTTCTATAAAAATATTGCGTCGCAGGCGAAAATTTTTCAGATTCATGAGCTTCAATTTGAGTAATTGATGCCAACTATTAAGCTGAATTATTTTAGCCCCCACGATAACTGATGAGATTTTAGCTCCCACCATATACATAGGTCACCCCAAAATAGTGGTGTACTTCCAACTCCCTCCTGTTTTGGGAAAAATTTAGGGTGTACCCCCAACCAGCAGGGGGGCTGACGCTATGGGGTGCAATGGTAATGCAAAGAATAGTAACCTTAAAAATCTATGAATAATTTTTTAACAGTGATCCTTGAAGCACATTAATAGCTTTATTGCTTCTTCTTTTTATACTTCATTGCATTAAAAATGTTGAAAATGTTTAAAATTTTGATACAAACCAAAACATGGCAAATGTTTTATATTTTTCAGCTCGTTACCTTTGGGTTTCCTTGTGATAAAACTCTTCAAATTTACATTTATATATATATACTCATAATTAATGAAAAACCTTGAGATGTATATCAAACTTAGCTGTCCTGGCGTCATCTGAGGCGACTCTTTACCATGACAATTAAGCTCGCTTCGCTCGCTGTCACGTGAGAAATATGTAAATAATTTCTTGTACAGTATTTTCTTGTATATTGAATGTATTTTTCATGGAAAATTTTGTATGTCTTGTATTTTCAAAGGAAAAACACCGTCAACAATTTGTTGTATTTTCCAAAGAAAATTAGACAGGACACTTTTTTTGTTTTTGGTAATTCTTGTATTTTCAAGGGAAATCGACCAAAACAATTTCTTGTATTTTTCAAGGAAAAGATAAGATTTTTTTTTTCTATAAGAATATCAGGGTGAAAATTGGCCAAATCGTAAGAATACCCTAAGTATACCCTCAAGGGTGAGTTCCACATAGTTTGATAAGAATACAGTCATTTTGTATTTGGTTAACAGAAAAAACTGCTTCTTTTGTTAGAATTATATTAAATTGAAACTTTCAGGCAATTAAAATGTAATTTTAGCTCCCAAAGTGCATTTAAAGTCCCTAACTCTCAAATTGATTATTTCTTTCTTTGTATAAAAGTTAATTCCAAAAAGTAAGAATATGTCATGAATATTCTTGATTTTTTGGTAATTTCTTTAGAATATTTGACCCTCATCCAAAGTACACTTATTCTTATAAAAAAGCGTGTATTTCGGAAGCAAATTGAATCGTAACTGCCATTTTTTTATCTAGTGGCAAGGAAATGCACGGAAAGTAGATTGCATTGCTGAATCTACCATAATCAAAATTATCTTGTAAAACTATTCTTATGCTAGGAGTTGTTCAGCCGTTGGGGCTAGCCATCGCAGATGGACATTTGAATAGCTATTGAAAATTTGAAAACTAGATACTTTAAAAGAAAAAGAAAAAGAGAGTGAGTAATCAAATTTCAAATATGTTCAAAAAAAGAAGATTAGAAAAAAGGAAAAAAAACATGTTTTCACAGTTTTCATTTTAAAGCTGAAAATTTACCAATTGAAAGATCAATACAGAAAAGGCACGAAAAAGAGTTTTCATGTCCTAAAAAATTGCTAGCAAAAAAGCTTCATGTGAGAATGGGAGAATTCAGATTGAAGGGTATTATAATACAGATTAAAGAAGAAAACAGCAGATTTAATAAGCAATAAGATAGCAATCAGAGATAAACCCTATCAAACAAACACCCACGGGTACTAAGTGGTGGTGGTCTCAGATAAATTTCAAAAAAAAAGAAAGTACAACTTTTCGGCACTGGTCCAGTACCACAACTTGGTACCCCCCCTGTTCTATGAGCAAAATAGTGGATGACATCAAAAATGTCACAAAACAGGGGTTAATTTTTTATTAGCATCACTCGCTAACATAATAATGACTGAACTAGAACAGAAAGTCATCACTAAACTCATCAATGATGGCACAATCAAATTTTATGGCCGATATGTTGATGACACGCTTCTAGTCATCAAACCCTCTGATTTAACTAAAATTCATGAACTTATGAATGCCTTTGATAAAAAGAAACAGTTTACCGTAAATAACTTCGATCAAGAATTACCTCATTTTTTATAGACCTTGAGATTGCTCCAGATGGGTTATCAATTTTTCGTAACGACACAAACACAGGACAATATTCTAATTTCAAGAGCTATGAAGATTGGAAATTCAGAACCGCTTGGATTCGAAGTTTGGTAAACCGAGTTAAACGTATTTGCTCAGATTGTAAACTCAAACAAGAACTGTCTAAAATTCGCAAATTCGCTTCTTGGAATTCATTCCCATGCAAAATTAGCAACTCAATCATTAAGACAACAAAAGTTAATTTCTTTACAAACAACAAAGACAAAACCCCTGATGATTACAAAGCTAACGCCGCTTTTCTTGTCCTGGTTGCTCCGCCACATATATTGGAAAAACTGAAAGGAATTTACAGAAACGTTGTGTTGAACATGCAACAAGAAAGGATATTGCCATTTTTGATCACCTAAGAGAATGCACCCAACTAAATTATCTCAGAACAATGTTGCTATTTGGTATAATAAAAGATTGGGTTTTGGTCAAAGACAATACAAAAATTATCGACTTCGCAAACAATTATACCTGAGCTGAATTATAGCATTTTGCTCATCAAAGAGGCTTTATATATTAAAAGACATACACCAAATTTGAATAGTGGCCTGAAAGCCTCGAGAGAGTTATATTTTTTTTCATAGCCCTCTTTTCTTTGTTTAGTTTCTTTCGAGAATAGTTTCTTTTCATCATAAGTCACTTGGGATCATTTATACTTAGCTAATTTTACATTTTAATTGCCTTTTTATTGATAACATTTTTTACGATTTTTATCATGAATTTTATAAATAGTAGCTTTTATTCTTTGTCCTTACTTTTTGCCTGAATGATGTATTAGATAGAATAAGAAATATAGCATATTTTACTTGAGAACTTCATCTGTTACTTCAAGATTTTTGATATCAGAATGAATCTTTTCGGACTTTCTTTTGTTTTGTGGTTTTTAAAATTATCGGCTGGTTACGGACACCCATCTTCATCCACATCCATTTCTTATTGAAATATCTTTAATAGAGCTTTATGTGTTTTATGAAGCATGTTTTTATCATCACTTACTCTATTTTGATGCTACAGATTTCTTCTTCTTTATTTTTATGGTGGGCAAGTTAGGGGGAATGTTGAAAATGGCACCAAGATTTAGCTCGTAGAACCTGCCATTCATTTAACAAGCTCTAGTTCTAGTTCTAGTTTTATATTTGCATAAGACATAAAATGCCTAATCTCGCAAATTCTACATAAAAATTCTAAAATGAAAAGGTTAGCTAAGATAAAGATATAAAAAATTAGAATAGATAGGTAATTTATACAATTTTAAATTAGATTTATTAGATTAAAAAGTTGAGCCCAGTTGAGCCTATAAAAAATGTATTTTCCTGATTTTGGCTGGGATTTTGTGGATTTTTGGAATTTCCCTAAAATTTTGCTTGGGATGAACATAACAGATGGGATGAACAGACTTACAGAAGCACCAGATGCTAAATGTCAAGTGTCAAACGAGAAAAATTTTTACCACCTGACAATTCAAACAATGAACAGATCCATCAGGCGGGTGCGCCCCAGTGCGTGATAAGATGTCCACACGTATAAACAAAAGAAAATACCAAAAGAGCAAAGGAAATACCCATAGCTGCCACTTCACAAGCACAAGAGGAATTGCAATTTTACAGAAATGGGGATCCGCATATCAAATAAAGCATCTTCTGAAAATTTCATTCTTCCCCTTAAGTGCGAAAATGAAAAACGAAGAAACTTTCGTTTTCTAATTGTCTTTTTAATCTACCATGAAGTGTTATAAAAATCCTTATTGAATGACACGTTCTCCTACTAAGAGGTTTAAAAAAAATGTTGTAGGAAAGAAAATGTGAGAATCGATTACAAAACCTACCAACCACGGAGTGCTGTGCTGACTTTTTGTTTTTATAAGGCAGGCTAGCTCTAAGCTCTAAAACAGCATCTAATAACATGAAAACCAGAATACCCTTCTTCAATGGGAATCAAAACTATAAAGTGCATAGCCCTTTTTGGCCACCAACGGATGCTGCCCTGCCTTTCTAAAATATGGCCTGGGGGTATTCCAAAATGATAAACTATGGCGCTCTGTAAGTGTTTATTTTCTGAGAGATACAAATAATATATTGAATATTATTAACTTAGTAATTTTTAAGTATTTTTGAGCGCAAATCAAAATAATATATGGTTAAATAAAATAGAAATGATAGCAGTTCTGTTTATTCCTCAATCCCCAGGGAAGAGTTTTTAAGCTATTTTACAAATCTCGGAAAAGAACTCCCATAGGAATTCCGATAACTAACCTGATTGGTTAATTTCGGAACGGCTTCAAGAAAGTCATAATGGCAGATAATTTTAAAAGTTTCTGAGGAAATGTGTGTAATTTATCAATGTTGATTGCTTGTTGATTTTTTAAAGAAAAAAGATAACAGGTACAGTTTTTTCTAATCCAGACGTCCGCGCTCGATAGGATCGATCATCGGAACGGCTCGATGACGGATCGATATGTGATCGATGGATTACTTAACGATCCGGATAGGAGATCGATGGAAGATTCAGCCATTAAAAAGTCTTGAGTATCGATCCTTCGTTGATCCATTATCAATATCAGTATTTCAATCGAGTATACCGATTCGTTATCATTCGTTAATCGATTCGTCATCGATCGTTAATCGATTTGTTATCGTTCGTAAATCGAGTATGAGTCGATAGGGTTGATAAGATCAATAAAAGATCGATGATAGATCGATAACGATAAATAATCGATAACTAATCATAACCATAAGCTTAAAAAAATCTTGAGTATTGATCTCCTATCCGGATCGTTAAGTAATCCATCGATCCGTCATCGAGCCATTCTGATGATCCATCCTATCGAGCGCGGACGTCTGGTCTAATCCTGGAATATCGAGGTTCCAGCTACACTGAACTTGCACAAGTTGAGGGTAAATCTACTGTCTTTCAAGTAAGTTTTTTTTAGGTGAGAACTAAAAAAAGAGAGTGTAGTAAAAAAAGATTATTTAGCTATTATATGTCCACCCTCTCACATTCACCAGGCGTAGTTAATCGATATAATCGATAATCTTGAGTAATCGATAAATAATCGATAAGTAATCGATGGATTAGATATCGATTAACCGATAGAATCGATAGGTAATCAGACCTTCAAAAAATCTTGAGTATCGATCAGCAATCGATGATTTCCAAGCTATCGATTACTTATCGATCACATATTGACTACATACAACCTATCGATTACTTATCAATCATGTATCGATTGTTAACAATCATCGATTACTTATCGTTCATGCATTGATTACTTATCAATTATTTACTTATCTTCGATCACGTATTGACTACATTACTGATCCTTTTTACGCCCGGCCCTTATTCCACCAACGAGCCCAAAAATAATGCTAATAAGGTCCGGCGTAAAAAGGGCCAAGATAAGGTATTTAATGAAGTAAAGAAAATTTCTGGAATTCGCCAAATCTCATACCAATTGTATTACTTTGAATAAACACCCGCTTTCGAATTAATAATGCTCCTCCAAAAAGGCAAACCATTCAATAACGCCCCTTTTTTTTTTGTTCAGCCTTTCAGAGGGTTTGAGAATACTTCAGCCAAAATTTACAGTATGCTTATAAAATAAATGAGTGTAGTAGCTTTTCTAGACCCTATGCGACCAGGGGATTGGATTCAATTCAAAAGTACATCCCAATCGAGATCAGCGAAAAATGTTGCTTTTAATTTCGCGAAAATGGCGAAAATTCGAGAAATCGAGAAATTTAATCTTGCGAGGGCGAAAGTTATTCCAATTAAAAGTACCACCATACCACTCCCTAAAATCTGATAAATAATCGATCACGAATCGATAGTTGATAGATTAACTATTTGATCGATCGATACTTAATTTAATCGAAGTATAACCGATCTATAAATTATAATTGAAAAACAATCGATGACAAAATTGATCGATAAATAATCGAGCTTTGAAGAGATCTTGAGTATCGATTACCTATCGATTCTATCGGTTAATCGATATCTAATCCATCGATTACTTATCGATTACTCAAGATTATCGATTATATCGATTAACTACGCCTGGCATTCAGGATTTTAAATTTAGGTTGATATATGACCAGTCAGGAACAAGTGCAAATTAGGATACCTGTCGGCAATCTCTCCTAATTTGGAGATTAAGGTATCCTAAATAGGACAGCAGACACTTTGACCTGAATTTTTGAGGTTACTGCTTCGATCCGCGTTTTGGAAAACTATGTAAACCTTTTCTTCATCGAGATTTGCACCACTGACCAAAATTTCAAGTAATTTCTCTGGCGGGTTCCTTGAAAATTAACATCCTTAATAATCTGCCGTTTAGAGCCTAAAATTTTGCGAACACGAGCTAAAGATTTGTTTTTCTTTTTATGGAACGGCCTGCTACGGTCCGAATTTCAAAATGGTAGCCGTATAGAAGGAAGGGGCCTGGTGATTTTCGTGCGAAAAAACTTTTTGCGTATGCATGCTAGTTAGCACATTTTGAGTGGTTTTGGGCTATAGTTTTTATTCCGCCAGCCAAACTCGATGAAATTCAGTACATAATCTCATTTGCTTATTATTTACATCTTGGTCTGTCTTGGAAGTGATATGGTACCATGAGATCGGGTAACTTGCATCAGTGGAGGCTAACATGCATAGACCTCAAATAAATGACCTGGCTGGTCATTAAAATACAAAGTTAAATCAAAACAAAAATGGTAGAGTAGAGCTGCGAGCGGAGCTTCGTAGTTTTGAGAAGAAGTCGTTGCAGGGTCAATCTTTCGCAAATTTAAAAACCCACTTTCCCTTGGAAAAAATAGATGTTTTTTGTTTTTTTGGGACCCTTGGGGCACAAGGTACCTGTTGACCGCAAAAATTTCAAATTTCGCGAATTGACCGTTGATAACATTAGGGGTAAAGGGACCAAATGCGTCACAGGTTTTTGAAAAACTTCAAAATGCGATATCTCGACCTTGAAGAGGAGTTGGGAGGTCGTTGACCCCTCAATCTATCGGGAATTTTATGGGGAATGAGATGGGAGGGTTTATAAGGCTGGAGTAGGACTTTCAAATTTGGCTGAATTTTCAGCCATTTTCAGTTGATGACGTCATCAAAATAGAAAACATGCGATATCTCGAGTTTGAAGAAGAGTTGAGAGGTAGTTGACCCCTCATTAGATCGAGAACTTTATGGGGAATGAGATGGGAAGGTTTATAAGGCTTGAGTAGGACTTTAGAATTTGGCTGAATTTTTAGCCATTTTTAGCTGATGACGTCATCAAAACAAAAAAAATGCGATAACTCGAGATTGGAAAGGAATTGGGAGGTCGTTGACCCCTCATTCTATCGGGAATTTTATGGGGAATAAGATGGGATTGGAAAGGAGTTTTGCGTAATCAGAGAACGTATGTCTCGCTCATTATAAAAAGGCCGACACAAACTTTCAATAATTGGATTGTAACATCGAGTTAAGTCTCTTTTGTTAAGTCACCAGGGGGTAAATAAAACAGACCTTGATACATTTATCGTTCGTTTCAACCTGACGATTCATTTAAAACTCAGCCTCCTAAATATTTGGGGTAGGTAAAATATGTACAAAGAAATTCATACTTTTCCAACCCGGCGAATCTTTAAAAAAGGAGCGAACAATAAAATATAATTACCCTTTCCAAATAAACCTCTTCGGTGGCTAGCATAGTCTACTCTGAGGTAATTGTAAAATTTATGTGATGGGAGTTTGACATAGTAATGTAATGTTGTTTGGGGAATTATGAAGTTCTCTGGAATTTCAATTGCATTTATTCAGGTTGATTTTTTATGACTTCTAATGGTACTTTTTCTAATATTTCAATATCTTTGTCTTTGATTAAACCATAAACCAGGTAAAACGAGGGATTTGTGTAAAAAGTCTCTTGTGTCTCTCCTAATCCTCCACAAAACTGTGTCTTTGCCTTTTCAGCATCAATTCTTCAACAATCAACACTTTTTACTTCGAAAATTCAACCCAATTAGTTTTTGTTGCAAAAATGTTGTTTCAGACCATTCATAGCTTAAACCAGTAAACATTTTCTCATCTATGCATCGAAACAAAAACATTGAAAGTGTTATCAATTTTGTTTACTGTAATGTATAATAATTTCACATCTCTGAAAAAGCTGCTGCATTTATTTTGAAGCTTCTGGATCGACAAAATTTTTCTTTATTTTGATGTGCATAATTTTGGCGGGAACCTCGGTCGAATGTTTTTGTTTGAATCTAAAATTCGAATCTAACAAGATTTTCGAACAAAAACATTCGAAATTATTATAGAGACTCGGAAGTTATTTTTCATTTTTTAACTTTGGAATTTTTGCTTCCTTTAGCTTTCCGAGTTATTATTGATCTTCTAACTCGGGAAATAGTTGGCTCTTTAGAATCCCTTTCGCTTTGCGAACACGAGAACGAGACTCGTTCTCCGTGTGCGTCGTAACGGTGAAGGCTTCTTCGTAAAAGCGAAAGACATGTACCTATTTTTCGGATCCGGCATGCGGGAATAGTGTCAGGACCTGCAGGCGACCTGGTAGGGTTGGGTATGGGTGTGTTTTGGGTGTGGTTACGTATCAGATTGGCTAGGAATTTGGTTATTATCAGTTAGGGTTAGGGTTGGAGTTCGAAAAAAGCACTCTTTTGTGATTTTCTCTTAATCTGGTCTGTAGTTTGTACAATATAAATAGCCGTCAGAAACGCTCTTTCGGCATGAATCCGTGGCGCAGTGGATAAGGCATTGGGTTTCAAAACATCGGAGCTTTGCATTTAGTGGAGGCCCGGAATTCCCGAGTTATTTTTTCCGAGTTAAAAAAACCGAGTTAAAAAAAAACCGAGTTATCCCGAGTTATGACGTCATTTTTGGAATTTAGTGACGTCATTTTTCATTTTTTAACTCGGGAATTTTTGCTTCCTTTAACTTTCCGAGTTATTTTTCATTTTTTAACTCGGGAATTTTTGCTTCCTTTAACTTTCCGAGTAATTTTCCATTTTTTAACTCGGGAATTTTTGCTTCCTTTAACATTCCGAGTTATTTTCCATTTTTTAACTCAGGAATTTTTGCTTCCTTTAACTTTCCGAGTTATTTTTCATTTTTTAACTCGGGAATTTTTGCTTCCTTTAGCTTTCCGAGTTATTTTTCATCTCTCTTTAAATTTCTTTTCAATCGACATGGCAAACTTTATGGCGCAATGGCGACAAACTTTAAGTCAAGATTATGAAATGAACACAACACGTTTTCTCTTCTTATTTTTGCATCGCACGTTTTTCAGTTTCGAACAAGTGTCCAGTATCTTTCACTTCACATTGCGCAGAATGGGGTTTGACGTTCGAATTGTTTTTATAAAAAGACGGGGGCAAACATTCGAATAACAACATACCCTCAGGTCAACATTTAAACTAAAGACTTTCCACTTTGAAAAAGTAGCGTATTTGACCCCCGGAACGTTTTTTAACCGCAAGTCTAATTAGAGCCTTATGACACAAAAAGATTCGATTCATAGTTCGAATGTTTTGCAAAGGTCACACGCGCGCGGGAAACTTTCGAATGTTTTTCTTTAAGTTGATTTGGTGAGTGTGTGCACTCTGGACAGTTTTATTTATTTATTTTTTAACATCTTTCATAAAGATCTACGAATAGTCTGTGAAATAATTGATTCAATAATCGTTGTTGGTGATTCATTCAAAATTGTTACAGCGAAGGAGGAAGGACTCAGTGAATTTTTCTGAGAATCTTACCATGTCATTTACAGTATTCTTTAATGAAATAGGGAGGAAATATAAATTTTGAAATAGCTTTATCTCATCACTTACCTACTGTATTTTTTGAGATTTACACAGTATTGATGCTGTAATATTTTTGAAAGGCTTACACTTTGTTTATCTAGCAGGTTTTAACTTCAGTTCTTGCTTTTCAATTATTCACTTGTTTGTTGATTTTTCATTTTATTAAGCAGGTTAAGGTTTTTCTAGTTGATAATGGATGGTTATGTCTTTGATTTAGGTTGGTATGGGATCAATAGATTAAAGCTGGTGTTTTTTTATGAAGAAAAATAACTCGGAAAGCTAAAGGAAGAAAAAATTCCCGAGTTAAAAAATGAAAAATAACTCGGAAAGTTAAAGGAAGAAAAAATTCCCGAGTTAAAAAATGAAAAATAACTCGGAAAGTTAAAGGAAGCAAAAATTCCCGAGTTAAAAAATGGAAAATAACTCGGAAAGTTAAAGGAAGCAAAAATTCCCGAGTTAAAAAATGAAAAATGACGTCACTAAATTCCAAAAATGACGTCATAACTCGGGATAACTCGGTTTTTTTTTAACTCGGTTTTTTTAACTCGGAAAAAATAACTCGGGAATTCCGGGCCTCCATTATTTAGTGGGTTCGAATCCCACCGGTGGCGATCTGTCGGTAAGTCATTCAGTAAGTTAGAAAATAGCAAATAACTCTCACAGAACCAGAAAGTCAGAAAAACTACGAACAAGAGACTGGAAAGTACGAAATAAGTCTAGATCTGTCTTTCATCTTTACGAAGAAGCCACGACCCGTCGTAACCCCTTTTACGATTGATTTGAGCTAATAATCCCTGACTGCCACCCCTTATGTTGTACACCTTCAGAAATTATACATGCTAAGAGTTTAGAACCATGTAGCAACTATTTTACCTGTTTTTGTCTTTTTCTGAATTCGTGATAGCATCCTATGAAGATTTAGACTATAATTCTTGACGTTCAAGCAGCTTGCTTTGCCAACAAGAACAAATTTGTTTTTGGCGCCTCGGCGCCCCATAACTAGCCTGTAATTGGGAAAAATGCCTGCAGGCTAAAATGTCAGCAATGAAAACGAAAGTGAATGAGAATTTGAATATTTTTTTAAAGAGTTTTTCGATTTTTTTCGACCTCTCCAGTTTGGGGAGTTGGGGACCCGAGGGGGGGGGGATAAGGCAAATTGAGCGGCTACGGTATGTGCCGCCCTTAAGGGTACCTTTTTTGGACTTCCAAAGTCCCACTAAGGGTCGGAAAAATATCTCAAATATATTTTTCCGAAATCCTCTCCTTGATACGCTTCTTTGGAGCTATATACGAAAGTTAAGGAACAATGGGAAGGGCAAAATGTATTTGGAACTTGCCTTAACTCACCTGAGTAGGAAAATCTCAACTTTTTACCCCCTGAAAGATAATTTGGTCAAAATTGGTCAAATTTGTCCCGCTAAAGGACGTAAAATTCCCAAAATTTTCCTTTGTTTTCTCCTTTTTAGTCCCGGTAAGGGTCCAAAGTACGAAAGTCGGGCGGCACCCCCCCCCACCGTCAGCTCGCAACCCTAGTACCCCTCCCCCCACGGGTTTGGGGCACTCTGAGAATTAGTTTGGGGGCCGTCCATTGAGTTTCAAGAGGCGAGACTCCTGGATGGGAAATGAAACCAACTGTTTCCCATCCAGAAAGCCTGCGCGTTGTTTCTACACAAACGCCGGACTGAAACTAAAATCTATCGCTAGATTTCAAAAAATGTAGTTCTCCAAAACAAACGAACCATTAGATACAATCCGTCGTCATGATTACGGCGCGTTTCTATGCGCGTTTTGGATGGGAAATAAATGGCTTCAATTTCTCTTGCCTGATAGAAGGGTTAAAGTTTCGCCTATCTAGCCCTTTGGGCTTGAAACTCAGGGGCCGTGTATATCATGAGAAAATTTGGGAGTTCACTATTTCAAATTTTCCTTCTGTTTTAAAAATTTGCCCACAAGTTAGGCTTTTGACTCAAATATTATGACCATGATTGTCAGATTGTAGCTTCATTGTTTTTATTGAACATTTGTAGCCTATGCTCTTTACAATTAAACACGATAGAGTGTCACACCAAAAGAGGGAGACAATTAGAATTTTAAAGTAGGAAGTACAAAAATTGCATAATTTTCTTTTTCTAAACGAAATATAATATTTACAAAAATAACTTTTTTACAGAAGAAATTGACTAAAGTATATAAGAAATTATTCTTTCATCAAAGACAATATAATTTTAATAAGCAGGGGCTAGAATTTCAAATAATTTTGACCAAATTCCAGAGCGAAATGTCCGGTAAAATGTCTCTCTAAGGCCCAAAAACGTAAAAATTTTCTTTCTATGAGAGTCGATTTTAAGAAATTAACATGCACTCTTGAAAACCCACTTTACAATGAAAATAATAATACGTATAAGCTTGCTTTCATTTTCCATCCAAAATCTGATCTCATTAAAATAGACTCAGTTTGATCAGAAGTCTTACCCCATATAAAATAGAGACAGTTAAATCAGGATTAATTTCGAGTAAAATTTTACAAACTGGTAAATACAAATTATAAGAAAGTTTTCTTCTTTTACTTAGATTTTTACCAAAGCAAATTTACGATAAACATCAGGACATCGCAAAACTTTAAAGTCATCTTTTCAATGGACTCAGATTGAAAAGGTTACCGACTCAAGTACAAAGCTTAGCCAGAAACGTGATCAACAGCAAATGTTATTTTTTCTCAGTTTTAGAGTTTTGTTTCCATTTCTGTAGCGCTTCTTCTCGTTTATCCGGTTGTAATTGGTTCATGGCGCCACCAAGCACATTCGAAGTGGCTTCAGTGGCCAGTATCAAGGGTTTAACAACCGTGGGTGGAATTTGGCGTAACACACCACCAACCGCCCCAGTCATCCCTTTCTTTTCGTGTTCTTCAGTTGCAACACGGACCAAGTTTGAAGCAGTTTCGGATAGACCCTGAAATCGAAGTAGTTTTGATAAGTTTTTAAAAGGATTGAAAAATAAACGGATAAAAATAACAACCAATTTCCCTAACCTTTAGAGAAATAATTTTCCGGTACTACGTTAGGAAATTGGCTGAGAAATTGATTTTCGCAAGCGAGCCTGAAATCAGCTAAAAATAGCCTTAGATATGCCAACTTTGTAAAAAAATAGAACAAATTGAGTGGATTCCGATAAATTATGATTTTGAAAATAGTGCGTGACGAAAATCAGCGAAAACTAATTTCGCCAGAATTTACTCCATTAAAGTAATGTAAGTAGTATTCCATACTAGTGTAACAAATACTCGTTGACAAACCTCAGTTAGTACAGTATATGCGTTGGCAATTCCTTCCCTCAATTCAGCAGGATGGGCAGCTTGTGTAGTGCTTTGTCGTGATGAAACATGACTTGGCCCTGAGCTCACCATGTCAAACGTCAATTCAGCCAAACCCTGTATAAAGAATAAGGAAATACCATTGAAAATAACAATTTGGTGAATAGTAAAATTTTGAAAGTTCGTAATCTTCAAAGCGCAAACACCTAAAGACACAAATTTTGCATATTCATGATATTCATGACGTAATGTTTTCCTACGGAAATACCCCGGTTTTAACCAATACTGCAGTAGTAGCAGATTTAAACTAGACGAAAGTTGTATAAAATTTGCCACTACTGGCAAAAACCAGGGTCTTTCCGTAGAAAACATTACGTCAGGAATATCATGAATAACGTTGGGTTATTGGGAAAAATAAATTGAAAACGGTTTTTTAAAAGAGCCGTATCAGTGAACTAAACGACTGAAGTAAGTTTTGCAATCAGAAATAATATCTTACTTGCATTGTGCTGACCAATTTATTGGAAAGTTCCAAAACAGCCATGGCAGTTGAAGTACTAAACGAGTGGGCTCCTTTCTGTATCCCTCTCACAATACGACCGTCCTGTCGATACTGTAGTACAGGCATCCAAAATAAATCTTTCAGTCCCTGGAACAGTTGCATTAAACTATAAGCAGGGCCGACACCTCCCAGGATGCTTTGCAGTTGATTCTGTTTTATATCATTAAGCCATTCGTTGATGATGAAATTCACAAGTTTGTCAGCTCCCAGTAAACCACTTCGTGAACAAAGACGCTTCAATTTGAGTTCGGAGCAGTTCAGTTGTGATAGTCCCATTATGAGGCCAGCTAATGTACCCTGAAAGTAAATCAAAAGTAAAAAGTTGACCCTTTTTTATTAAAACTCGAGGAGGAAGTCTTATCTATTCCAGGGATATGTAATAGCGGAGCTGGATAACGCACATTTGAAAAGGCCTTGTTCTATCTATGTACCCTGACATTAAAATTTGATATGAAATTTAACTTTTTTAATTACAAACTCGTGAAATTTGGATTTCCTTTTAGCCAATGATTCTGCTGCTGCATTTATCTTTCACGATTAAAAACTTTTAACTAATCAAGAGGGTCTGTAAAACATTGGCGAATGACAATTTAAAAAGATGAAAAATATTGTTTTCATTGTAAAGTTATAAGAAATTTTTTCTGTAAGATTATAAATAGCACTTTTTCATTTGAAATACCGCGCTACACCGCGGGTGCCTCACTTTCTAACTGATATTTTCAGATAGCGATAGTTGTCAAAATATTTACATCCGAAATGTTTAAAGAGGAGTCGTGAAAGCTTCTCAAATTCATAACACACGCTCATAAAATTACATTTCATTTACAAGGAAGCTTTTGGGGTATCTTCTGCAAATATTATTTTGATGAAAAGCGGGATCATCATAGCAAAATCTGTGAAGACGTACTGCATGACTACTTTTTCTGCTTCATTTTTCTTATAAAAACAGAACACTCAAGGGGACAGAGATGGATTTCTATTATGAACAGTTTACAATTGAAAAGACAAAGAAGCAATCCGCTAAGGAATTATCGTCCTTCATCCAGCTCCGCTATTACATATCCCTGTCTATTCGAATAGGAGAGATACAAATATATCGAAAGTTTCTTGTGATAGATTCTAATTGACGAGGATAGGCCGTTGTAAGCTTGAATTACTGTATATGAAAGTTTGAATAACCATTTGAATTAGAGAGAGAGCCCACTGTATCAGCTTCAATAAAATGCACAAATTTGTTATGAAGTTGATGAATAAATACCCAAGCCTTCACAGTTAATCTAGCATCACGTAGACCTTAGGGACGTCAAAAGAATGTTATTTTTAGCTGCGCGAGAGTTTTTACTTTGTACCAGAGTGTATCTTACGTTTATCGCTTCGTAATACATTCTGTGCGCATTGTCTATTTGATAAAAAAATTCCCGTACGCTTTGGAAACCTCTTCGATGAAGTATGATTTATAAATAGCAACACTTCTCTCATCGTTTCCCCTCTCTCACTAACACTCCATCGCAGCGGTCGGTTTGAAAAATCTCAAATGAGAAAAGACAATGACAACAGACCCTCTACGGCAATGAATATTGAAATAAGTCTTAGATACTGGTTTTGTGTACAGACAGGAGAGCTTTAGGCACAACTAACCTTTTCGATGTTGACATATTTCCCATGATAATCCAACCGGATGGGCACTTCCGGTGAAAATAAGAATGATTTGATGAATAAAGAAGGTTGTTCGGTTGATTTCAAACTCTCTGTTGAAGGTGTGTGTCTTATAGTAGGCGTATCTCCCACCGACGCCCTTTGCTGTTGCTGTTGCAAATGAGACATTTGCGGAGAGGCGGTTGAGGGTGAAGAAGAATGAACGCCACTGAAAGGTTCTGTACCCGTGGCGGGTGAACCTGAAAGATAGTTCACGCCACCAGGTGATGATGAGTAATCGACGCTTGATACTGATGGTGGGCGGTTGCCGGCGGATGGCGGTCTATTTGGGGCGTTAGTCGAAGATGACATGCCACCGACTTTGGTGAAAAATTCTCGGAGGAAAAACAAGGAATCCTGAAAATGAAAAAGGCAAATTCAAGCAATGAGTATACCGGGTGGTTCAAAGAAAGTGTCCATAAAATTCAAATTTTCACGTAGCAAGATCTATTGGCCCTATTGACTTGAAATTTGGTACAGACAATCTTTCACATAACTCAAAATTTTATTTTCAGTAAACAATTTTTGCTCATAATGATAATGATAATATTACAGTTATTTGGAATGTCAAATTCTTTTAAAGAAAAGACAAGATGAAGTGATCATGTTAAGAACTACCCTAAGGGCCCGGATAGTAGGGGGGTTCGAATAAAAGAGGAGGTCCGAAATTTTCTCAAAATCTAATTCATGATATGCACCACTGGAGAGTCTTCCAAGAATTTTCAAAAAGTTCCACCCAATACGTCACTTTTTCTATTTTTTAAGTGACGTATTGGGTGGAAAAATTTAAGAATTCTCGTAAGACTTTCCAGTGGTGTATATCAGGAATAAAAGGGCTGCCAACTTTATGTTTCACATTGGATGTTGATCTTTAATCCAACAAAAACAAGCTACATGCTGAATGGACCTACCTGAAGATTGATGTAATAAGACAATTGAAAAATGAGAACAATAGTATGAAAATGCAGAATAATACGAGAGCAACTCGAGAAATTCATGGAATCCGGCGATTCTCGGCTGTTCTGGCGATTTTTAGAAAGTTCCTGGACCAAAATCAGTTTCATTGAATCGGGGACATTCTTATAAATGATGTTTTTGTTTGAAAAGACATGAAACGAAAAAATCAAATGAAAATCCAGAAAAATAGCAATTTCCGGCATATTTCCGGCCGAAAAAAATTTTTCTCAAAGATCGGACTCCGCCATGTTTTGGGCATTGTTAATACGCATCGTTTTCCAATAAATCAGAAAAAACTAATGATAAAATCTCGAGAAAGTGCCAAAAAACCAGTTGTTCCGGCATATTTCCGGCATTTTCGGCCGCAAAAAAATTCTTCCGAAAATCGAGCTCCGTCACATTTTGGATATTGCCATTTTGCATCATTGTGCGAAAAATCAGAAAAAACTAATGAGCCAATCCCGAGAAAAGCTGGCAACAGACGAACGAACGAACGGACGGACATGGGTTAATTTAAAGGACCTCCACCGGGGTAGCCGGAGGTAGGTCCAAAAACATCCTTACCTGATCAACGTTGAATCTTAGCGGTTGTAATGATATTCGTAGAGCGGCCTCTTCGGAGCGAGCACTGTCTTCAGGTTTTGTCACCAATAAACGAATTGAAATCTAGAAACAATATCAATTTTGTATTCGAAGAGATAACTACGACAAAAAAACAGGTGGCACAGTAAGTAAAGTCAACTCCCTCTTTCTAATTTCGAGCCTCTTTAATTCGACTCTTAGCCGAATTAACCCTTTAAGTACCACGGTCATTTTTTCAAAAGAAAATCACTTATTCAAACTTTAAAGGCTTATATCTCCGGATCTAGAAGGAGTTACAAGCTCGTTAACAGTTCGTTGGATAGCTTAGAGTCTCTTCTTTCTTCTTGCCTGAATGATAGAATGGTGCCCAGTAGTAAAACTTCAAATTAATTCACTAGAGAGAATCAAGTAAAGCAGGGCCAAATTTGGAGGTTCTTGTATCACTCTCGTTGACCAAAAATGGTAAAAAAGCGGTCAAAATCTTAAAAAAGTGGATTTTTGTCATTTTTTTACTTTTTGGCTTAAAATCTCGCTGAAAAGACTCACTTTTGATTTTTTTTTTCTTGACCATGAAACCCAATCTAATTCCTACGAGTTAGACCAAAAATAACGATTTCTAAATCAAACTGGGCATTACAGGAGGGCTTCGCCTTCCTATATAGCCCATGTCTAGTATACTCGTCATTGGTACTTAAAGGGTTAACGAATAAGAGAGAGTTCACTTTACGTATCCTTAAGGGATACATTTTTACTGGGCTTTTTACTGGATAATTCTCAGAATTATAATCAGGCGTTACAACCGGTGGACGTTACTTTAATGCTGAGTGAGAGCTATGTCAATATTAGCTTGTTAGACGAAAACCGCTTTTTTATCGCGAAAAAATTTGGTTTGTGGGAAGGTACTGGCTATGTCAATATGTCATTTGTTTATATTGCTGGGAGGGATTTCTAATCAAATTTTCTTTTTCTTTGTTGATTTGCACGAAAAAGAATCAAGTAAACGAACCCAAAAGTGGTAATGTGCCTGACAATTTTAACACATTGTCGAAAATGATAAGCGCCTTTTGTGTATAAGATAGCACGAAGGTACAATTTCTTCATACTTTATACATACCATATTAGCACTCGATTGTTTGGGCATGTTTTCAGAGGAGAAACGGTAAAGAAATTTGTTGATCATTGATGACGTCAGACGATCACGTAACTCAAGGTCATACACCAAAAGAACATCACGGTATATCTGTTTAGCAGTCTCGGGGAAAACTTCATGTTGGAAACGAATCTAGAAACCAATGGAAAGGAAATAAGGATATGATAAGGAAAAGCACCTTGATATATCTTAAAGTTCTTTCGGGATTCAAACAAAAAATAACTATTACACCAATTTTTGTATGCCAAAGTTCGTTAATAAATAGATGTGCTTTCTCGGGGAACTTTTTCAAACATTTGCAAGATATTTCGCATACCTTATTCATTTGAAGTTCCATTAAAGTTTCCAAATCCCGATTTGGTCCACCAGCGACCCGATTAGCGCGATTCGCTTTATCGGATTTACCCTTAGACATCGGGTTGTTGTATTGAGGTGCTGACGTTTGTTGAGATGCTGAAGAAGGTCGCCTAAGAAGGAGAAATAACATGAAACAATAACAGAAATTATGGCATAAAATTATAGCATATAATTATAACCAGCGATATGTTATAGCATAGAATTGTTATAGCGGAGCTGGATGAAGGACGAGAATTCCTTAACGGATTGCTCCTTTGTCTTTTCTATTTATTGTAAACTGTTCATAATAGAAATTCATCTCTGTCCCCTAGAGTGTTCTGTTTTTATAAGAAAAATGAAGCAGACAAAGTATTCATGCAGTACGTTTGCATATATTTTGCTATGATGTTCCCGCTTTTCATCAAATAATATTTGCAAAAGATACCCCAAAAGCTTCTTTGTAAATGAAATCTAATTTTATCGTGTGTTATGAATTTGAGAAGCTTTCATGATTTCTCTTTAAAAATTTCGGATGTAAATATTTTGACAAATATTGTTTCAATTGACTTGAAATTTTTTCCATAATCGGGCATACCGACTTGCTATCTGAAAATATCAGTTAGAAAGTGAGGCACCCCGCGGTGTAGCGCGGTATTCCAAATAAAAAATAGCTATTTATAATCTTACAGAAGAAATTTCTTACAACTTTACTGATGAAACAATGTTTTTCATTTTTTTAAATTGTCATTCACCAATGTTTTACAGACCCTCTTATAATTAATAGTTTTTAATCGTGAACAATAAATGCAGCAGCAGAATCATTGGCTAAAAAGAAATCCAAATTTCAATAATTTGTAATTAAACAAGTGATACTTTTATGGACCTACCTGGTTATCAAAGAACATTGAAACAATGAAACACATAAGACATAACTGGTCAAAATACAAAAAAATAAAGAAAAATGAAAGCATATCTATTGGGAGAAACTATCAACACAATTGAAAAATACTTTTGAAAAAGAAATAAAAAAAGCTATTAAACGCTTTTCTTTATAAAAACAATCCACCATCAGAAAAATGGACAGCTTAATAAATAAGGTTTACAGAAAACTCAAACCATCGCACTCTACCGTGACATTTTCTCCTTTTAGAAATAATAATAATAATAAAAATAATAATTTGGCTAAGAACATCGATCTATGCTTATAAATAGTGATTCTTATAGATAAAGATTCGGTTTCAGCCAAAAAAATAATAAGTGTTTTTAGAAAACTCAAACCATTGCGCTCTAAGGTGACATTTTCTTTGTTTAGAAAAAATATTAATGAAATAATAATTTGGCTAAGAACATTGATCTATGCCTATAAATAGTGATTCTTATAGATAAAGATTCGGTTTCAGCCAAAAAAATAATAAGTGTTTATAGAAAACTCAATCCCTCCACCGTGACATTTCCATCTTAAAAAAAAAACTAATAAAAATAATAATAACAAGACGACTTAAAGTCGAAAATTTCGCCTAGAATTTAAACTACATAGGAAAAACAAGAAGTAGAGATTGAAGCTAATCTGAAATCTACTTTACATCGAGCCTTGATGAAACAATTTTACAAGAACAACGAGGCTTAGAACCGCTAAAAAAAGAGACTAATTTAAGAACAACTGTTGTTTAATTTTTAAGAACTAATAAACAAAGGTAATATCACCGTCTATCAAAAGTTATTTATTTGATTCTTATAAAGCAAATGCTTATATAAGAAAAATGAATATGCTCATATTGTGCGCCATCTCTTGTTTATTTTGTAAGAGCTAATTACCGAAAGGTATAAAGGTATATTGCCGTCTATCAAGAGTTATTGATTTGATTCTTATAAAGTAAATGCTAATAAGAATAATAAATATGCTCATAATGTGCGCCGTCCCTTGATTACTTTGTAAAAACTAATTACCGAAAGGTATATCACCGTCTATCGAGAGTTATTGATTTGATTCTTATAAAGTAAATGCCTATAAGAAAAATAAAAATGCTCATATTGTGTGCCATTGCTTGTTTACTTTGTAAAAGCTAATTACCGAAAGGTATATCACCGTCTATCAAGAGTTATTGATTTGATTCTTATAAAGTATATGCTTATAAGAAAAATAAATAAGGTCATATTGTGCGCCATCCCTTGTTTACTTTGTAACAACTTATTACCGAAATCTATATCACCGTATATCAAGAGTTATAGATTGGATTCTTATAAAGTAAATGCTTATAAGAAAAATAAATGAGCTCATATTGTGCGCCGTTCCTTGTTTATTTTGGAACAACTAATTACCGAAAGCTATATCACCGTCTATCGAGAGTTATTGATTTGATTCTTATAAAGTAAATGCTTATAAGAAAAATAAATATGCTCAAATTGTGCGCCATCCCTTGTTTACTTTGTAAGAACTAATTACCGAAAGGTATATTACCGTCTATCAAGAGTTATTGATTTGATTCTTATAAAGTATATGCTTATAAGAAAAATAAATAAGGTCATATTGTGCGCCATCCCTTGTTTACTTTGTAACAACTTATTACCGAAATCTATATCACCGTATATCAAGAGTTATAGATTGGATTCTTATAAAGTAAATGCTTATAAGAAAAATAAAAATGCTCATATTGTGTGCCATTGCTTGTTTACTTTGTAAGAGCTAATTACCGAAAGGTATATCACCGTCTATCAAGAGTTATTGATTTGATTCTTATAAAGTATATGCTTATAAGAAAAATAAATAAGGTCATATTGTGCGCCATCCCTTGTTTACTTTGTAACAACTTATTACCGAAATCTATATCACCGTATATCAAGAGTTGTAGATTGGATTCTTATAAAGTAAATGCTTATAAGAAAAATAAATGAGCTCATATTGTGCGCCGTTCCTTGTTTATTTTGGAACAACTAATTACCGAAAGCTATATCACCGTCTATCAAGAGTTGTAGATTTGATTCTTATAAAGTAAATGCTTATAAGAATAATAAATATGCTCAAATTGTGCGCCACCCCTTGTTTACTTTGTAAGAACTAATTACCGAAAGGTATATTACCGTCTATCAAGAGTTATTGATTTGATTCTTATAAAGTATATGCTTATAAGAAAAATAAATAAGGTCATATTGTGCGCCATCCCTTGTTTACTTTGTAACAACTTATTACCGAAATCTATATCACCGTATATCAAGAGTTATAGATTGGATTCTTATAAAGTAAATGCTTATAAGAAAAATAAAAATGCTCATATTGTGTGCCATTGCTTGTTTACTTTGTAAGAGCTAATTACCGAAAGGTATATCACCGTCTATCAAGAGTTATTGATTTGATTCTTATAAAGTATATGCTTATAAGAAAAATAAATAAGGTCATATTGTGCGCCATCCCTTGTTTACTTTGTAACAACTTATTACCGAAAGGTATATCACCGTCTATCAAGAGTTATTGATTTGATTCTTATAAAGTATATGCTTATAAGAAGAATAAATATGCTCATATTGTGCGCCATACTTTGTTTACTTTGTAAGAACTAATTACCGAAAGGTATATCACCGTCTATCAAGAGTTATTGATTTGATTCTTATAAAGTATATGCTTATAAGAAAAATAAATATGCTCATATTGTGCGCCATCCTTTGTTTACTTTGTAAGAACTAATTACCGAAAGGTATATCACCGTCTATCAAGAGTTATTGATTTGATTCTTATAAAGTATATGCTTATAAGAAAAATAAATATGCTCATATTGTGCGCCAAACTTTGTTTACTTTGTAAGAACTAATTACCGAAAGGTATATCACCGTCTATCAAGAGTTATTGATTTGATTCTTATAACGTATATGCTTATAAGAAAAATAAATATGCTCATATTGTGCGCGCCAAACTTTGTTTACTTTGTAAGAACTAATTACCGAAAGGTATATCACCGTCTATCAAGAGTTATTGATTCGATTCCTATAAAGTATATGCTTATAAGAAAATAAAGAAAAAATCAAAACTGTGGAGCTAAAGACACAAAGATATATGACGTAATCCAAAGAAAACCCGCGAAAATCGTCCGTGGTTATACGAGCGTGTAATTTGTAAATTAAATTTTGTGAGTTCGTCCACCGTATCAAGCACTTTCGTTTTCTAATTTTTTTTCCGATGACACCGCCGCCGCAGAAAGGCTATCGTAATACTTTCGCTAAGCGAAATTAATAATAATATGGCTAAAAACATTGATCTTATTAATAGTGATTCTTATAGATAAACATGCGTTTTTTTAGCCAACAAATTGTTTTGCAAAAATCTGCTTGAGCCATCTTTTACCTATGATGGTACCCTACTTTCATGCAAAAAATCAGAAAAAATTAATGATCCAATTTTCCACAAAGTCCAAAAAACCCGTTTTTTAGCCGTTTTTTGGCCCAAATTTACCCCCAAAAATTTTTTTTCGAAAATCGGGCTCCGTCACATTTTGGCCAACACCATTTTGCACCTTTGTACCAAAAATCAAAAGATTCCTATGATTCAATCCTGAGAAAAGTTGTTAACAGACGAACGGACGGACGAACACAGGTTAATTTATAGGACCTCCACCCCACCGGGGTAGGTCCAAAAAGTTTAATTTCATATCAAATTGTTTATCAAATGTCAGGGACAGAGATAGAACAAGGCTTTTTCAAATGTCCGTTATCCAGCTCCGCTATAACATATCCCTGTTATAACATACCGTTTCGTCCTCATAATAAAACATAAGCCCTATATCCGCCATTTCTCTTACTCGTTTCAAAAAGACGGTGAAAATGTAACACCGCATTTTAGTCAAACAAAACTCCATGTGTTTTTTGCCCATTCAACATCGGCCTTTAATGCCCCCCCCCCTTTAATCCACGGCAGGCCAAAAATAACGCTAATTAGGTCTGGTGTAAAAACAGGGTGGCCATTTTAGAAGAAAAAACGCCAGGTATTTTCAGCTTTAAAATGTTCCTTTCTCCAGTCTTCACCTAAAAATCTGTACCTTTTTTCCAGCTATAAGCGAGTGCAAAATTATCACTTTTAGATTTTCAAAAGACATTTTATCCAATCGATCATGCAGATTTAAGCTAAAAAGCCTAAACTACGACATAAAAAACATATGAACCTTGATTTTGGCAGCGTGAAATCGGAACCACCATACATTTGCCACATCAACGACATTTCTTTAATGGTGTATCGGTGTGTTGCGCATGGGTAGCCATCTGGTGAAAGCAGCTGATCGTGCTTCCCTTGCTGGTAAGATGAAGGGAATAATAAATTAATACAACTGTGAACTTGTGTCCCATACCCCCCAGTGATTCAACCTCCCCACAGGAGGGAGGAGATTTGCAATTACTAATTCATCATTGAAGATGGGTTGATGGACAAAGAAAATATTTCTGTGCGGGATTGTACTATATGATAAAGGATTTAAGTAAAACATCTTAGTTCGTGGATAAACTAGGTAGCTATTCAACAGATTTTGTTCATTCATTCTTCTAGCTAGGTCCATAAGGAAAGGTAAGTGTTAATTTGATTGGATGAATTAATATGGTATGTATGATAAACTACCCTTACCGGTATTGGAATGAAATTTTCGATCAAATTGATTCGTATGTCGGAAATTTGCCGTAAAACTGGTTCAAACTCATCCTGAAGATGCAAAAAAAATTGATGTCATTGATACAAATATTTAGAGCGGTGCATCTTTCTAAGATTGAATCAATTCAACAGAAACACTTCGAAAGTAGAAAAGCTAAGACCCATAAAAAAATTTCTTCCAGAGTCATCAAAACTTATTAAACTTTCTATCCCCCCCCCCCGTAGAAATCAATTGCAATCAAAAGCCCCTTCCTTATAACTCTAACACCTAACAGGGAACGCAGTAAAGAAGTAATAGAGAAAGATCGAGGGAAATTAAGTCATAGACGTTCAATTATGGAGTTAGAGAGAAAGAAATCCTTTCCAACCTGAACTTCAGCTTGTGCGTCGTCCAGTAAACAAAATTCATCAGCACTTGTATCACTCTCGTCACCAGTCTCTTCGTCAATGTGTTCGTCTATCACTGTCCCTTGGAAACGATCGTCCACCTGAAGGAAAAATGAAAAATCATTGACTTCCAAGCCCTAAGGGAGACTCCTGGATGGGAAATGAAACCACTTATTTTCAATCCAGAACACCTGCGCGTGGTTTTTACATAAACGCCGGATTGAAACTAAAATCTATTGCTAGATTTAAAAAAATGCAGTCCTCAAAAACAAAGGAGCCGATGGATACAATCTGTCGTCATGATTATGACGCGTTCTAGGCGCGTTCTGGATGGGAAATAAGTGGCTTCACTTTTTCTTGCCTGAGAAAGGTTAGAGATTGTACTCTAGCCCTTCGGGCTTTAAACTCAATTGTAATAACAATG
This sequence comes from Clytia hemisphaerica, assembly GCF_902728285.1. NCBI lineage: Eukaryota > Metazoa > Cnidaria > Hydrozoa > Leptothecata > Clytiidae > Clytia > Clytia hemisphaerica. The sequence continues at coordinate 243,174 of NW_027104406.1, read as the reverse complement.
TCAAACATGAATTCACTTATGTGATAGATAGAGTAAATAAACACTTATACCGAGCAAGAAGTTGACTAGCCATCTGACAAAAAATACCGTTCTATCGTCCATATAATTATGCTCTAAATAGTCCAACTTTATAGTGTTTTATGAGTACAATATCTAACCACCCCCTGGTAATTACGCCCCACTCCTCCCCCCCGTCTTAGGTGCCTTAGAGTAAGAATCGAATACTTTATAGAGAGGATTTTCAACGTCGGGAATTTTAAATTATGAATATTGTACGAAATATTTTCAATAACAGAAAATGAGTCCGCAAGCTTCAAACAGTACCGAGTTTATGTATTTGCACTTTTGAGGACGGTAAAGTGACTGAAGCGATTTGGAAAAACCCGCAATTCCGCCCCGCAAAATCGAGGACGGTAAAAGTGCTGATTTACCGTCGTCCTCAGCTGGTCAGGATCTAGTCAAATTAGAACCTTACCGTCTCCGTCGCTGAAAAACACACATACATAAACTCGCTAGTGCTCAACCAAGTAGGAGCGGATATACAATCAAGAAAAAAAGACAAATATTTTTAGTCTTTAGTCGTTACCATTTCATCAGTATCGTTCATGGCATCAATCATCAATGAATGAATATCAATGGAATCGTTTTCACGTTCTCCTTCCACAACTTCTGAAGTTGTTGGTAATTGAGATGGTGCTGGTTGTGAAAGCTCTTGACTGGCCAACTCCAATGATTCCTTGATAAAATAATCAGTATTAAGTCATTTTAATATTGCTTTTATATCCGTAACTATCTAGAATTAATTTTGGCTAGATCCATTACTCAACGGTAGAAGTTTTATTTATTACCGCAGCACCGAACTCTAAAATAACGACACTGGATCGGACATTTGCAGAGTATTTGCACCATAATGAATATACAGGCATGCTTTCTTTCCTTAAGTAAAAGGCTACGGGGATGTCCAATCAAGTCTTTTGTAAGAACTTGGCAACGCAGTAGCTAAAAGTGTTTCTCTAAGAAACTCCGAAAAGAAAGTTCGAAAGTCAGATTTTGATTCTAATTTAATTTTAATTTTAACTAATCTATACTCCTAGGTGCCAAATAAACGCCCCCCCCCCGCTTGTTAATTTTTCGAAAATTTTCAAACCCCCCGGACCTTATTAGGACCCCCCCCCCCGTTTATTAATTTTTAAGAATATTTTCAGTTGACAAAAAGAAGTACCCTTATTTGGCTCCAAAATACCTGATTTTAGCCTATATTTACCTCATTTTTGGGTTTTCAGAAGTACAATTACCAACCTAAGAGTACATGTCAGGGGTCTTCTATTTTAGCACAAAATATGGGAATTCGAAAAATATTGTCATTAAGAAGAATCCCTTTCAATTTTTCTTACATTGAAATCGCGTTCAATTTCAGCAGCAATTCCAGTCTGCAAATCGCCATCTGATGCAAAGTATTGAACCAGTTTCATCAACGCCACACACGAGTCGGCACATGTTCGAATGTTCAATAAATTATTGGACATAGTCATTTCGAAAACCGGTTGTTTCTTCCCTTTGTCGCTATTGAATTTTAGTGATAACTCGAATATGCCCATGTCTAGGACAGATACAAATTCATCAAAATCACACATATCGTTTAGACTGCGATCGCACAAATGAAGCGCTGAATCTTCAAAAATGAACCTGAAATGGAAACAACAGGAAAAATTATGATATAAACTGTGTCATCACAATCGACTTTAAATACATATAAAATGGAACGTTCTAGCAAAACGAACGATGGGGAACGTTCTCGAACGTTTAGGAGCGTTGTTAGAACGCCAGAGAACGTTCTTGAACGTTCCTGATCGTTCCCTGTTATTTACTACTAGTTTAGGAGTGTCTTAAAACGTTCAGGAACATTGCAGAAGAACGTTCACGAACGTTCCTGTACGTTCCAAATCGTTCCCTAACGTTCTTATTGAGTAATCTATTAGCTTTTGGACGCTTTTGGATCGTTCATGAGCGTTCTGGAACGTTCCAGAACGTTCTAGATCGTTCCTGAACGTTCTGAAACGTTCCTGAACGTTCTGGAACGATCTAGAACGTCCTGGAACGTTCTAGGAACGCTATGGAACGTTCTTGAACGTTCGAGAACGCTTGAGAACGTTCTATTTCATTTGTACTTCATATCTATACTATCTGAGTTTTTGAAATGCAAGATAAACTGTTACCCTATATTCCCGCCTATATTTGAAATCAAGGAACCAAAGATCTGCAAAGCAAAATCAAAGAGTGTACTGCCCTTCAAAGTTCCTACAAAATACTATAATTCTCGTACCTGAGTATGGACGTCGAGGAACCGGGAATGATATTACTGGACAAACTGAATGATTCCATTGTTAACAGTGAGTGAATCGGAATGTGGAGAGGTCTGAAAAATGAATAAGGTTACGTGTAAAAGTCACCACAAAGCGCAAAGCTCTCTTAAGTAGTGTAGTGAACATTCTGTATTTCATATATCGTACAATCAAAAGAATCTCGAGGTCGTGTAAGTTTAGATCTTTTCAGCCTTGATTGACATTAGCGAGGTGAAGCAAGAAGCTATCTACGAAGATTGGGCTGAACCATTTAGGGTCATTCATGATCAAACTTCACCCGAAAAAGAGTAAGCAAAAAAACTTGAATTTCTTTAATGGTAGGATTTTTCTAATTACTGACATTTGACATGAAGCTATAGGAGTCTAAAACATCTCGGACTCTGTCTAAAACCCTACGACAAAGAATTCATACGTCACAGATACCTCCTTGTTTAACCTAGTTATTATACTGTTTTTTGATGGTATTCTTGACAAAAAAAGTGGAAAAAAGTGACCTTTCCGTTTTTAACTCTCTCCTTACCTGTAATCAATAGCACATCCCCACAGATGCATGTGAAGCGTGGTGACTACTGATGGAAACGTGTAACCAGTGATCGCAAAATCTTTAATGTCCATAAAATCCATAATCTGTGAACAAGAGGATTATTATTTATTGAGTTATGGAAAAACCGGAATTTTCATAAATCGTGACGTCATAATCGAGTTTAGGATTTATGAGGCAATTTCGGGTCCAACGGTCATTCAGTACAACTTTCATGAGCTAACGAGACCATGTAACTTGATTAGAAAATAAGAGACTTCGAACTCTACGTAGTCTAGCATGCTAGACGACTTAACTCAGTAAAAAATAGGAAGTAGAAAACTTGACAGAAGCATCAATATAGTTTATTTTAACCATATCCCGACATAAAAATTTCCCGCTTTCAACAAAAACGTTATAAACGACTGGATTCCCAGTCTAAACTCTACGCAGAATTTTCGCCTTTAATCTTCGGCATAACCTAATTAGATGAGCCAGCGTTTCGGTTTTGAAAGAAAGACTAAGAAAATATATTGCAAAAAGGAAAGTATATCTTAACTTAAAATATTGGATTCCTTAGTCAGCAGCAGTAATTCGATACGTAGGTTTGATCAAAAACAGATTTTCTAAATCAACTCCTCTGGATTCAGTTAAGCAATTTAAAAAAATTGGAAATGATGTGCAAAATGACTTCTCCGAGGAGAATCGACAAAACATACTTGCGTCAACCAACTATGACCAGAAGGAAGGACACGGTGTTTCAATGTTCCACCACGTATTGCAACTGATACTGTGTTTTCCTGTATAGATACAAAATATCATGTAATAGATGAATTTGTTTATCCGTCAGTTTGATTCCTAGCAATTAAGAGCCAAAAACAAAATATTTTAGCTCTACTACTAATTATAAGTTTCAGTCGAGCGTGATCACTGTCAAAGTCTAGTATGGTTTTCCAAAAATCTTAGTCTTGATTTTAAGGTCTACTTAGACTACACAATATATTGACATACAATGTTTGACAATATCGTTTTCGGACCGTAATGTACGAAGTAAATAACATGTGCTCTATTATAAAAAGGAATTTACTTTCTGTAAACAATCCCCTTGTATTGTTAGAAAATTGCAAATCAAGCTGACAATATATTGTGGACACCTTTTCAATGTATTGCCGGCACTCAGCAATATATCATCAATATCTGCCTGACAATATATTGTACAGTGTATGTAGCCCTTTAAAAAAAATTCAAAACAATCTTATCGTCTAATAATCGGAAGAAATATAGACCTCGCGAGATCTGGGGCAGTTAAAGACCAGTTTAGGAAGAAAACAATTGTTTAACAAATACTCAACCTTTCTCTTCGATTCTGGATGCGATACGCATTTCATTGCCAATGATAACATTGCTGTACCTTCTGGCCGACATGACGCACGACATTTCTTTTGAATCGACGGCATTGACGGATAAATAGTCTGTTCAAGGTAGTCTATACACAATGCATCTTGCATTAACATGAAGTCTATAGATTCGTTTAAAATACTGTTATGATAAAAGTCTATTGTATTGGTGTACAACTCGATAAAGTCAAGATTGGTTTTCCCTTTGAAGCCTGACGCTACAAATAGATGAGCTTCCTTTGCGCTGATTACTACGTGACCGAGAAGGGATTCATCACTGTCTTCATGAAGCGTATCTTCTTTATTTTCTGTTTCGGTTGCCGGCTGTTTTAGAGAATGAAAACAAGATATTTCAGAGATAACTAGAAATGAGTCCTTCAAAAGGGTCAAACGTAATGCAAAAAAAATCTACCAAGCTTTTGTCAGTCTCTTTTTATAAATTAAGTTTAAAAAAATTAAGTTTTCCCTTGAGACTTGGACTGGGTAATCTAAATACCTTCAGTATAATAGTAAGCAAAACTTACATTCAAAGGTGGAAATAAAGCTATCTTTCCATCATCGATATGCAATGAAAAACTGAAATTGGTTTGTTGGTGTTGTCTGGTGTATGCATCGTTGTAAAAATCACCTGAGAACAGACTGTTGTCATCTCCTGTGGAGTGCGAGTCGTACGCTAAAAACGAAAAGAATCAATTCAGTAAGTTTGACTGTATAACGTTCGAATCGTTCGAAAAGTTGCGAAAAAATGTTGCAGGTTTTGAAAATTTCAACACGCATATTATTGATTTTCGGGTTAGTTTCGGGCTATTTTCGTCCAACCGGAACTGCCCGCCCGCCCTTGCAAAAAGGGGCGGGTAATTGAAAAATGATTAGATAAAGTATACACCTGTCAACACTTTGAGGCACGGTTGTTTTTCTAGGCGATTGGTGATGCATTTACAAGTAAGATTTGTTCTCTCGTTGCCAGTCTCCTCAAAAGCTGACCGCGTTGATAGGTGTTGATAGGTGTATTGTGCTGAAGCATCATACAAATAGCGTCCTGGACAGCTATTCTAATGTCAACTTAAATCGTTCTAAATATGCAGAATCGTTCACTCAGGACAATGCCAGACGATTTTAACACAGTAAACAAACCTAATAGTTTTTTTCATTTTTCAAACTGGGCACTACCGGGTGTCTCTGAAAAAGCTTCCCCCTGTTTGATTCAATATTGCGAAAAAGTGAAAAAATATATTAGCTTGATATTATCTAAATCGTTTAGAGGAGGGTTTAACTTAAATTTTGGTATATCAAACTTTAAAATTGTTTCATTAGATCAAAAGTTATGACAAAAAGAGTAAAAAATATTTTTTCAAAAAGAGCGTAAAAAGAGGAAAAAACAGGGTATCAAATTAGACAAGAACACACTGTACTTTATTGACAGTAAAGTTTTACTTTCGCGGTCTTCTGTGCATCTTTTTTGTTTTATTATTCGTTTTTAATGATTTTTATTGCCAATTTAGAGATCCTTTTGGATTCATTAATGAGCATGAAGTTTTAAACAAGCAACAAACTTTTATCCAAATTTTTCCAAAAGTTTCCAAAGCTTAGCGAGTCTATTTGATACCCTGTTTTTTCGTCTTTTTTCGCTCTTTTTGAAAAAAGATTTTTTACTCTTTTTGTCATAACTTTTGGTCTAATGAAGCAATTTTAAAGTTTGATACACCAAAATTTAAGTTGAACCCTCATCTAAACGATTTCGAAAAAATCAAGCAAATATATTTTTTCACTTTTTCGCAATTTCGAATCAAACAGGGGGAAGTTTTTTCAGAGACACCCGGTAGTTTTTTATTTGTTTTGTGTCCTATGATTATTTTGAAGGTAGTGAAGCTGAAGTTAGGCCGACCATATTCTAGCTTTGATTTGCTGTAATCCCCCCTTTTAAACCCTTATAAAATAAAAATTTGGTAATCATTAATGAAACAGTAAAATTGTAAAGGAAAATTATTATTAACAAATAACATAATTAAATAGAGAAACTAAGATTGAAATAACAAATAAATAATATTGTTATGGCATGATAAAAAGACTTTATTTAGGCGTATTTCGCAGCATTATGAAAATTAGTACACGCATCTGCATCAATATGCATCCATTAAATCCTATTGTATTTCGGTTTGATTTCAAGAAGCTTAATAAAAGGCAGGTCGAAAAAATCAAATACCATCAGTTTTGAAATAAAAAAATTATATATATTACAGTATATTCGGTTTCGGCTTTGAATGGTTTTCAAGTTAAGTTCTGAATGGGAAAATTTGAGGCCCCACAAATGTAATCTCTTTTTAAAACCCTAGAAATGTAAAATCAGACAATTTTGCGTAAATATATAAAATATTATTATGAATATGATTGGATGTCATATTCTACAGTTTTGGATATGTATATGTTTGTGTAACCAATGAAATTGTAGAAATCTTTTATCGTTGATTAAATTATTGCCCGTCAGATCATTCATGATTCCCAATGGTGTCACGTTTTTCCAACCTTCAATTTGAATAGTATCCGAAATGACAAACTCCAGATAACTTTTCAAATATAGGAATATATTTTCCTTCGATAATGACTTGATGTTTGATTTGAAAATTCTCTCTAATGTTATTTCTAGTACAGGTGCAACTGCTTTTAACCATTCGCTTTTACCTCGAACGTAATGATTATAACGATCCCTTATATAAACTGTTGCGTAAACTTTAAACATTTTCTGGAATGCAATATCCGTGTTCGAGAAATGTAATATATATAGTTTGTTTAAAAATTTGATCGGTACTGGGTTGCTTTCAAATTTATTCCAAAATTGAATCTCGATGCATGTAGGTTTTTCTTTTAAGATGCGCGTCAATTTATCGATGTCAAATGATTCTGAAAGCTTTAGGAGTTCTTCAAAACGCAAATATGAATTGAACCATTTTGTTAAATTATCGTCGTTTGTGATAAATTCTACGTTCATAATACTACCAATGGTATTTCTACAAAGGTTTTCTTCTAGATTTTTGTGTCTACCAACAAGGTCCTCGATCATGAAGTCCAGAAAGCCTAGCAACCGAGAGAACTTGTCATTTTCAGAGAATGTCAGAAAATTTGGTTCACAAATACCCGTAACTGTCCTTTCAAGAATTGGAAAAATATGGTAAAGCCATTGAGGTTGTTTAAAATGAGCCAAATGATCTAGGATGTATTTATGGGCATAATGTTTGAATAATCCCAAAAAGTCACTATCGTTGTTTGAGATTCCCAATAATTTGAATTCACTTGGTAAAACTGCGTTCAGATCATTGATATGGTTACCATTGCAAAATAAACATTGCGCTTTCTCTGACAGTCTCGATAACGGGCCGTAAAGATCATCAAAGGTATTCAATAAGAATTGAAAATTCAAATTTCGAACAAGGGCTTCTTTAAATTTCTCGTAGTTGTCACAACTATTAAGATCGCAGTTAATCAGTTTTTTAAGCATCGCATCCCCTTTGACTGGGTTTTTGTTTTCCCCGCTCAACAATTGTTCTTCCGTCAAATTACTGATAATAAACATAAAAAGTTCATTTACACTCGCAAAGACATTATCCAAGGAAAAATTTTTCATCTCGCATTTTGAAAGGTTTTGAACAGTCTGCTTTAAGATAGGTAAGATGTATCTTAAGAAAGCTCGTCTTTTAAATTGGTTCACGTGATCAAATATGTAGTTACTTGCCAAGATTTTGAACCTGGTTATAAACGTGTTGTCTTCGATGAATGGTTGTAAGAGATTTAAAATTTCAACGAATGGGATGGTGTCATCGGATTCAAAACTTTCGCCAACGACGTAAACCTTCGTTGTACACCTCATGGACACATTACATTCATGGTACTCAAGCTCTCTATCGATCGTTTTATCCACTTCATAAATTACCACTGGCCATTCAAAACCAGAAATGAAATTTCGAGAAGTAATCAAAATGTTTCCTTGACGTAGAAAGTCACATGGGTTATCCTTGATAAAATCGTTTTGAGATGAATGAAAGAATTTGACTTGTTCTTTTAAGGATTTCAATGGTACCAATGATTTAATATTGTTAGCTATAATGAGAATTCCTGTCTTCTGATTATGCTTTTTAGCTTCAAATACGGCTTCAGGAAATGTAGACACAAAAACGGGGGAAAGTCCACGTGGAAAGTGTGGCGGCGTATCTGCAACACCCTGACCATACTCGTAGAGATCTCGTTCAGCTATTTCTTTCGTTGCTTTGACAATTTCTTTCGTATTTCTCAAATTGGTTGTTAATTGAACAACTTTGAACTCCGTGAAATGACCCTTAATCAAATTGAGGTCTTTCGTTTTCGCCCGGTACGCGGAATTGGGAGCGATCCAGCAAACTTTGAAGTCATTCAACCAATCAACATTCAGTTTGTTTTGTATATCTTCATTCCATTCGTCAAAGAATATAGCTTTGAAGTGGTTCCTCAACCATGCCATCTTTAGGCTTTCCTGTAAAACAAGTAAAAGGTTGTTCATATCTTTCATTCAGTTACAATTTAACTTTCAAGCACGAAGGTGTTACTGCTGCATTGAAATGTAATTGGTAAATAAAATCGAACTTACAATTGAAATAAATCACTTTCAGGGCCACAATCCGAAAAATCGTCTTTAAATCCTAGGTAGGGTCCATACCTCAACGAAGCACCCAAAAAGTCCACAAACCCCAACACGCAAACCACGGCATGGTTACTTATTCATGATATGCACCACTGGAGAGTCTTCTGGGAAATTTTAAAATTTTCCATCCAATACGTCACTTAAACACTAGAAAAAGTGACCTATTGGGTGGAACAAAAACAGAAAAGTTGCATGATTTCGTGAAATCATTGCAGTGGTGCATATCATGAAGTCGAATGTGGCCACACTTACCTTTGCTTCGTCACCAGAGATGACAGTAACTCCATACTTTTGAAGTTCCACTTTCCTGTCATGGTATAATAAGCCTTTTCCGTTACAAACCACATATAATATGCGTTCTTTATATTCGTCTTCTTTACTCAAGAGAATTGCTTTCTCTTGAAGCAAAAACGTTTTTCCTGTCCCAAAACCAGCCATGAAAACTAACTTTTTATAGCTAGAATCTTCGCTGGTGATGACAGGGAGTTGCTGTTTTGAGTAAAAAACAATGTTTCGGCCATTGGAGAGAGTGTTAATCGCATTGCTGACATAATCTACCCAATACGATAAAGTTGTCGGGTTTGGTTGGTCTTTTCTGGATATGTGCACTGTGAAAATAATCAGCCGAAGAATCGCTTTGACTTGCTCTATAGGGTAGACAAAAGGTGTTGGGTATTGACATAATGGATACTTATTCAAGATGCTGGATATCCACGCTTTGATGTCAGTATCAAGATCGATATAATGGTGGTTTGAAAAGTTTGTGTCATCTTTTTCAACACATACCACTGGGAAAAAGGTCCATCCCGGTCCGAGTTGATCACCGAGTTGTTGCTCGAATATAGATTGATACTTTCTTAATTGCTCGAGTGGTTTAGATTTGGATAAACTTCGCTTGACCTCCACTGCAATGATTAATTTACGGGCCCCAGATAAGATGAGCATATCAAATTCTTGATGGGTTGCATTTGAAACATCTTTCATAAAATTGCAAGCTGATAGAATAACGATATCTTTGAGACACTCATCGTTCTTAAGTGAAAATAACCTTTCGAAGAAAGATTGTTCAGTTTGCATTCCTCTATCAGCAATATTCAGATTGAAAAACCAACTCATTATAGGATCTATTGGCGTTGATTTAATTGCAGCTTTTTTGATTGTCTGCCTCCATTTGGGAGAAGCCAAAATTGACAAAATGTTTGAATTCGGTGAAACATTTTTCAGTTCAGTTATAGAATCTTGAATGAAATCTTTTGATGTTGTAGAAGGCAAGTTTAATGTTTCAATATTTAGTTCCTGAGTAATAAGATACATCGCTTTTACTCTAGAAATCCATTTCTCGTATTCTGATTGGTTGATTTCAGTATTTGACTGTTGTGTCTGGAGAAAGAGATCCAAATCTTTAGTGAACCAGGAATCGGGCAATGATTTTTTAAGATTCTCAAGAGTATTTCTAATAGTTTGTTCAATGTTAAAATCCAGAATTGCAGTTGCCGAGCTTTTACAGTATTGATGACTAACAAACTCTGAGGGTATGAATATTGGTTTATGGCAGTTTGGTTTGAAAAGGAAGGATTCCCCATATTCTCTTTCTAAGAGATATTTAGCAGCTTGAATTGGATCGTTAAATGTCTGGCTGTTACCAAGGTTGAACCATTGTTTGGATTGTTGTTTGAGCAACGCCTTTTGAGCTGTGTTGGAGCCATTGATTTGTTCATACAGTGAAGAAGCAGTTGTACATTTTGTATCATCAATTTTTTGAGGGACCAGATTCCTCAATTCTTTTACATCTGTACCCATTGCGTTTCCGACATCATTGATCTTTGTTTGTAATTTGTATTTGAAACTTTCATTTAACTATATATTTAGAAAATATTTGAAGAAGAACAATGAAATTGTTTCAAAATGTATCGCGAATTACGTCTTTTTCGCGAAATATAATCCCTCTTAAAATGGCATTCTTAGCTTGAGTAGCCAAATCCCATGATGGCGATATTCTTATTTTTTTGGCCATTTTCATCATGGACATTCTTATAAAGTGTATTCTTATAAAAAAAGCGTGTAAAACATGAAAGAACTAATTTATTTCAGTCATTTTATAAATACCATGTAAAAATGCTTTTAGGTTTGAATTTCTTTTGTAAAACCCACAGTTCGAGACACCTTTCTTTCTCACTAGAAACATCAACCAAGTTTGAGCTATAGTAAAGGGCTATGCACCAAGCTCAGACACTTTAAACACACAAATCACATCCTTCAAACTTCAATTGTCCACAAACCTGTACGTATTGAAAAAATATATTTTACTCTCTCCCATTTTGTACAAATTTATCCTGTCCCATTAAATTCGTAAAATGTTGATTTCTTTTCTCAATGATCAAATCTTTTAATCATAGATGCAGGTTTAAAAGCTTTTTAATATTAGATTAAAATCCTTTGTATTTTTTTTCTCATTTTAATAAAAAGCTGATTTAAACGCTTGTCAAAATCAGACGGAATGTCTTTCCACAATTCTTTGACAGGACGTCAGATTTTGTTGAATACAGAGAGATAAAGATGAATTGTGTGCTTCCTTTCATAGTCTGAATCATTGATTTATATATCTGAAAAAGCTAATTAAAAATCAGAAACAACGCATGCTAATCTAAAAGTCAAAAACCTTCAAACCAAAAGAGCAATCATTTTACCAACTGAACGCGACAAGGACAAAAGTGTCAAACCAACAAATCAACACAGCGATAAAACTAAAAACCAACAAAAATGGCAAGTTAACCCTTTAGGTACCACGGTCATTTTTCAAGTTTTTTTAAGAAAATCGATAGTTCAAAATTTAAAAGCTTATATCTCCGGATCTAGAAGGAGTTAGAAGCTTGTTCATAGCTCGTTGGATAGCTTAGAGTCTCCTCTTTCTTTTGGGCTAAGGGGGGACCTGCTGCGCGGACCTGCCTGAATGATAGAAAGTTGCCCAATGGCAAAACTTCAAACTAATTCAATGGGGGACAGAATCAAGTAAAGCAGGGCCAAATTTGGAGGTTCTTGCATCACTCGGCTTAAAATCTCGCTGCAAAGACTCACTTTTGATTGCTTTTTTGCTTGACCATGAAGCCCAATCCAATTCCTACGAGTTAGACCAAAAATGACGATTTCTAACTCAAACTGGGCATTACAGGAGGGCTTCGCCATATAGCATGTCTGATATATACGACATTGGCACTTAAAGGGTTAAAGGAGTTTCGAAAGAATTTCCAAAAAAACAATAAACAGAGAATCCTACTCCATCACAAAGCATACAAAGTAAATATTACATATCTGCTGCTCTATTGAGGGCTCCAAAGTGACAATACGTTCTTGTTCAAACTTAAAAAGAAAATCAATCAAAACATCAGCAAAATCAAAACAAAAAAATCTAAATTTACAGAGTCGTAGGGTAGGTCAAATTACATATAGTTCCAAGAAGTTAAAAAAATGAATATTTTGGAAAAAGGCTTCTCTTAGTGATCTACAGTGTCCGTCGGATTCCGTGTCGGCATTCAAATGAATTTTATGCAATAAAACAGCAAACTTTTAAATCATAATTTATTTCCACTGTTTCTACCTTGTTTCGCGAGTGAACCTTTCGCTGTCAGGCGGCTTTCATTTTGATAATCCGATATCTTAATACACTAATCTCATGGTTGATTGAAATTCGATTGTCGTTTTTGCTTACGTTAATTTCTAATTTCCTGCAAACTTGTAATTTCCCTCCTATATTTTGTAATTTCCCGCAAAAGTGAAATTACCATCACCTTTTTCGAATTTCTTACTAACTTCGAAGGCTTAAGTAAATGGAATACTATCCAATTAAAACTCGATTCGCGTTTCTATGACTTTTTGAGACCTCTTTTTAAAGTTTCAGATTGATTCCCAGTGTTAAATTGACGTCTTTCAGAATTGTTAGAATTTCAATCCAAACCATGAGATTAACCAGGAATCCCATGCTTGTTTTCGTGAAATTTATCCCGAATTTCCCTCATAACCATGAGATTACTAGTACAAATTTCCTATTAGCATATTCATGCAAAAAAGTCGCGAAAAAACGTCGAGTAAAGCTCTGATTGGCTAAAATTGTTTACATTAACATATTTTTTTCAAAGTATGAGGTAATCTTTGCATGTCTCGGCCAATCAGAGCTTTACTCGAGGTTTATTCGTGAATTTGTTACTTGAATCTGCTAATAGGAAAATCGTGTATTAACATCACCCGATCTATATCACCCCGTTGACTTAGAAGCACCCTTTTTTAGCTCCTTTACACCAAAATCGGGGTAATAGCTAAGTACAGCTAGGAGGGGGGGGGTACATACAGCATAAACAGCACATCACCTAGCTTATTTCTTTCACAGTTTTCATCAAATTGAGCCTTGAAAGCTGAGCTAAAATTATTTGAAGTGCCCTAGTAAACTTTTTGAGTTTAATCTGAAATTTTGGGGTCAAATCCAACTGACTTTCACGTCACATAAAATCAATCGTAGGAGTATAATACTAAGCATCAAGTTGTAGCCTACTGCTTTAAATTTATTTTAAATTTTCAGCAAAAATGAAGCATTTTTCAACAGTCTTTCATTGTTTTTTGTTTGCAAGCTTCTCGGTTGTTGTTGTGAAAATAAACATTTTGGAGTGGTTATACACTGTTTTATAACTCGATCAAGACATAAATTATTTTAGGGGCAAAAAATCGTCAAACTTTCTATATTTCTTATTGAGTCTTCAGGTTAAAATAAATTGAATTCTCTGACCAGAGCGAATTTCTATTAATCGCATTAACCAGGTCAAGTACACGTGACATTTACTTGTAGGGTGCGTGGTCATTTTTTTGCTACTTGCCGGTATCGAGTATTTTACAGACCGGCCCAAAATTGTTCTTTTTAGCTAAATCAGCCTTAGTACTTTTTAGGATAAAAAAAAAACTATTGACTTGGAAATTTACAAGTTTATGATGATAGAAGCTTACAGTCAAAAGTTCAGCCAAAGTCAGACCGGTTAAAAATCGGGCGAGCCAATCGGTCAATTTGTGAGATAAAATCGTATCGTCTGTGAAATATCAAATAGACATGTGGCTTAACTAAAATTTAGCAGATCATCTTCAATTATGATGGTTGCCCTACTAAAAAAAATTGGAAGTTGCTCGAAGGGTTGAAGAAGGTTAGAGTTCACATGATGAAAAAGGATGAGATATTGTTGAACACTTCAGAAATGTAATTTCAAAATCACTTACTGTCACCTCTTACAGCTGAACGACACATGAAGAATTTGTCACCAGCATTCAGGTTTGCCATACCGCTATCCAGTTGACCGATATGACTTGCCAAATTGATGTGTACACTTTCGTAAGGGTTATTCATTTTGGAGGGCAGTTCAACAGGGGCAGGGGCGGTCGGTTCAAACATCACCAAATCACCAAATATCCTAACAACAAAAAAGAGCAAAAGATTTGAACTTCTCAACAGAAATCTTAGGGCAGAAAATCTTAATTCTAGTCAAAAGATTTTTCCAATGAAGCATTTCATATGGTTAGATTTTCTCTTGAAAGAAGGTTGGCAATTAGACCATCTGATCAAATTAGATCAAACATTTGGGTTTGTTGGACTCGTCGCACACACGAACTCTTTCAAATTGGGTGTGTTAAGGCCTGTAATTTTCTAGAACGAACAGCATAAGCTTAAAAATAAGACACAAATTTAGGAAGCTTGCTTTCAACTCATTTTAGTGTCATTAGAATCGTATTAGATCACCAGATTTTTACGGTCCCTTATCGTAGTTGGGTCTGCCCTGCGCTTGTTTTTTCACCCCCATTAAAAACTGAGATATCAAAGTTGAGGGAGCTCCAACCATTTGAAATAATACAATATTTAGAAACTTTAAGTTACGAGACTAAAATGAAAATAATTAGGAAAAAAAAATTGTGAAAACGTTTATAACCTGTTATAAAAAAGTTCGAATACTTCATTGGTGTGAAGGTTCATGCGCATAGAGGGGAAGTAACAGTTGACCGCCATTGAAGTGTTGGATGAAACGAATTCTTGGAAAGCGTTCATCTCATTCACTGACCCTGGTGTTACCATCTGAAAAAAAGGGGAAAGTCGTTTTCTATAATTAGAGATTTTCAAAAGATTTTACGAAAGTAAGTTTTAACTTTTAAAAACCATAGCTAAAAAAATACTGACCTCTCAGACTGAACTCAAAAAGGTATTCAAAAACAAAAAGGTGAACTCAAAAAGGTAGTCAAACTGAAACTCAAAAAGAAGTCAAACTGAACTCCAAAAGGTGTAAACTGAACCTAAAAGGATTCAAACTGAACTCAAAAAGAAGTCAAACTGAACTCAAAAAGATAGTCAAAAACTCAAAAAGTTAGTAACTGAACTCAAAAATTAGGCAAACTGAAAAAAAAGTAGTAAACGGAACTCAAAAAGGTAGTCAAACTGACTCTAAAAGTTTCAAATGACTCAAAAATGGAAACTCAAAATGTAGTCAACTGAACTCAAAAGTAGTCAAACTGAACCCAAAAGTAGTCAAAGACTCAAAAAGTAGTCAAACTGACTCAAAAAGGTAGTCAAAACTGAACTGTGTCAAACTGAACTCAAAAAGGTAGTCAAACTGAACTCAAAAGATAGGTCAAACAACTGAACTCAAAAAGGTAGTCAAACTGAACTAAAAGGTAGTCAAACTGAACTCAAAATAGTCAACTGACTCAAAAGATAGTCAAAACTGAACTCAAAAAAATGTAACTGACTCAAAAGGTAGTCAAACTGAACTCAAAAAGGTGTCAAACTGACCTATTCAAAAATAGTCAAACTGAACCTCAAAAGGTATCAAATGAACTCAAAAAGGTAGTCAAACTGAACTCAAAAGGTAGTCAAACTGAACTCAAAAAGGTAGTCAAACTGAACTCAAAAAGATAGTCAAACTGAACTCAAAAAGGTAGTCAAACTGAACTCAAAAAGTAGTCAAACTGACCTCAAAAGGTCCAAACTGAATCAAAAAGATAGTCAAACTAAACAAACTGAACTCAAAAGGTAGTCAAACTGAACAAAAAAAACTGAATCAAAAAGGTAGTCAAACTGACCCTAAAAGGTAGTCAAACTGAACTCAAAAGGTAGTCAAACTGACTCAAAAAGATCAAAACTAAAAAGTAGTCAAACTACCGAACTCGAAAGATAGTCAAACTGAACTAAAAAAAACTCTCAAAAGGGGTCAAACTGAATCTAAAAGTAGTCAAACGACCTCAAAGGTAGTCAAACTGAACTCAAAAAGATAGTCAAACGGACTCTAAAAGGTAGTAGTCAAGGTAGTCCTGAACTCAAAAGGTAAAAAACTTGAACTCAAAAAGTCGGTCAAACTGAACTCAAAAGGTAGTCAAATGAACTGAAAAAGGTAAAACCAAATCTCAAAAAATCAAAAAGTAGTCAAACTGAACTCAAAAAGTAGTCAAACTGACCTCTAAAAGGTAGTCAAACTAGTCAAAACTGAAAAAAAGTCAAGGTAGTCAAACTGAACTCAAAAAGGTAGTCAAAACTGAACTAAAAAGATAGTAAAAACTCAAGGTATTCAAACTGACTCTAAAAGGTAGTCAAACTGAACTCAAAAAAATGTTCAAACTGACCTCAAAAAGGTAGTCAAATGAACTCAAAAAAGGTAGTCAAACTGAACTCAAAAAGATAGTCAAACTGAACTCAAAAGATAGTCAAACTGACTCAAAAGGTAGTCAAACTGACTCAAAAGTAGTCAAATGAACTCAAAAGGTAGTCAAACTGAACTCAAAAAGATAGTCAAACTGAACTCAAAAATGTAGTCAAACTGAACTCAAAAGATAGTCAAACTGAACTCTAAAAGGTATTCAAACTGAACTCTAAAAGGTATTCAAACTGAACTCAAAAGATAGTCAACTCAAAAGATAGTCAAAACTGAACTCAAAAAGGTAGTCAAACTGAACTCAAAAAGATAGTCAAACTGAACTAAAAATAGTCAAACAAAACTGAACTAAAAGGTAGTCAAACTAAACTCAAACTGAACTCAAAAAGGTAGTCAAACTGTCAAACTCAAAAAGGTAGTCAAACTGAACTCAAAAAGATAGTCAAACTGAACTCAAAAGGTAGTCAAACTGAACTCTAAAAGGTATTCAAACTGACCTCAAAAGTAGTCAACTGAACTCAAAAAGATAGCAAACTGAACTCAAAAGATAGTCAAATGACCTCTAAAAACTCAAAGGTAGTCAAACTGAAACTCAAAAAGAAATGTAGTCAAAACTGAACTCTGAACTCAAAACGGTAGTCAAACTGAACTCAAAGTAGTCAAACTGAACTCAAAAAAGGTAAAACTCTAAAAGGTAGTCAAACTGAACTTCAAAAAGTAGTCAAACTGAACTAAAAAGGTAGTCAAAACTGAACTCAAAAAGTAGTCAAACTGACTAAGATAGTCAAACTGAACTCAAAAAGATAGTCAATGAACTCAAAAAGTAGTAAACTGAACTCAAAAAAGTAGTCAAAACTGAAACTCAAAAAGGTAGTCAAACTGACTCAAAAGGTACTGGTAGTCAAACTGAACTCAAAAGATAGTCAAAGAAACTCAAAAGGATAGTCAAACTGACCTCTGTCAAAAATAGAACTCAAAAGATAGTCAAAACTAAACTCAAAAGGTAGTCAAACTGAACTCTAAAAGGTAGTCAAACTGACTCAAAAAAGGTAGTCAAAACTGAAACTCAAAAAGTAGTCAACTGAAACTCAAAGATAGTCAACTGAACTCAAAAATAGTCAAACTGAACCCAAAAAGGTAGTCAAAACTGAACTCAAAAAGGTCAAAGTTCAAAACTGAACTCAAAAGGTAGTCAAACTGAACTCAAAAAGATAGTCAAACTGAACTCAAAAAAGTAGTCAAAAGACCTCTAAAGGTAGTCAAACTGACTCAAAAAAGGTAGTCAAAGAACAAAAAAGTAGTCAAAACTGAACTCAAAAAGGTAGTCAAACTGAACTCAAAAAGGTAGTCAAACTGAACCTCTAAAAGGTAGTCAAACTGAACTCAAAAAGGTAGTCAAACTGAACTCAAAAAAAAGGTAGTCAAACTGAACTCAAAAAAGTAGTCAAACTGACATCTAAAAGGTAGTCAAACTGACACTCTAAAAGGTAGTCAAACTGAACTCAAAAAGGTAGTCAAACTGAACTCAAAAAGGTAGTCAAAATGACCTCTAAAAGGTAGTCAAACTGAACTCAAAAGGTAGTCAAACTGAACTCAAAAAGGTAGTCAAACTGAACTCAAAAAGGTAGTCAAACTGAACTCAAAAAGGTAGTCAAACTGAACTCTAAAAGGTAGTCAAACTGAACTCAAAAAGGTAGTCAAACTGACCTCACAGAGGTAGTCAAACTGAACTCAAAAAGGTAGTCAAAATGATCTCTAAAAGGTAGTCAAACTGAACTCAAAAAGGTAGTCAAACTGACCTCCAAGGTAGTCAACTGAACTTCAAAAAAGGTAGTCAAACTGAACTCAAAAAGATAGTCAAACTGACCTCACAGAGGTAGTCAAACTGAACTCTAAAGGTAGTCAAACTGAACTCAAAAAGGTAGTCAAACTGAACTCAAAAAGGTAGTCAAACTGAACTCAAAAAGGTAGTCAAACTGAACTCAAAAAGGTAGTCAAACTGAACTCAAAAAGGTAGTCAAACTGAACTCAAAAAGGTAGTCAAACTGAACTCAAAAGGTAGTCAAACTGAACTCAAAAAGATAGTCAAACTGACCTCACAGAGGTAGTCAAACTGAACTCAAAAAGGTAGTCAAAATGATCTCTAAAAGGTAGTCAAACTGAACTCAAAAAGGTAGTCAAACTGAACTCAAAAGATAGTCAAACTGAACTCAAAAAGATAGTCAAACTGAACTCAAAAAGGTAGTCAAACTGAACTCAAAAAGGTAGTCAAACTGAACTCAAAAAGGTAGTCAAACTGAACTCTAAAAGGTAGTCAAACTGAACTCAAAAAGGTAGTCAAACTGAACTCAAAAGATAGTCAAACTGAACTCAAAAAGATAGTCAAACTGAACTCAAAAGATAGTCAAACTGACCTCACAGAGGTAGTCAAACTGAACTCAAAAGATAGTCAAACTGAACTCAAAAGATAGTCAAACTGAACTCAAAAAGATAGTCAAACTGAACTCAAAAAGGTAGTCAAACTGAACTCAAAAGGTAGTCAAACTGAACTCAAAAGATAGTCAAACTGAACTCAAAAGATAGTCAAACTGAACTCAAAAGATAGTCAAACTGAACTCAAAAAGATAGTCAAACTGAACTCAAAAAGGTAGTCAAACTGAACTCAAAAAGGTAGTCAAACTGAACTCAAAAAGGTAGTCAAACTGAACTCAAAAAGGTAGTCAAACTGAACTCAAAAAGGTAGTCAAACTGAACTCAAAAAGGTAGTCAAAATGAACTCAAAAAGGTATTCAAACTGAACTCAAAAAGATAGTCAAACTGAACTCAAAAAGGTAGTCAAACTGAACTCACAGAGGTAGTCAAACTGAACTCAAAAAGGTAGTCAAAATGACCTCTAAAAGGTATTAAAACTGAACTCAAAAAGATAGTCAAACTGACCTACATTGATAGTCAAACTGACATCTAAAGATGGTGAGACTGACCTACCGGGTGCGTCAGAAAAAACTTTGGACGTTTGGTGAGCCACTGGGACCGAGCAAAGTCTTTTTGAAACTCAAAACCACTTTTATTAGAAAGAGGATAGTCTAACTTAAATTTTGAGGTATCATTCATTAAATTTGAAACAAAACTTTTTGAGATATTGCTATTTGAAGCTCAAAATTACTTATCAAAAAGAGCAAAAATGCATCAAAAACAGGTAATTAAATTTGTTCTCTTTTTTTCTATCTCTCTCTTTCTCTTTTGTTCTGATGTGCACGTTTTTAACGATGTCATTAATGTTTCCACCGGGTAATAAAACATACCAGAGCGGGAATTTGTAAAACAACAATTAAAATTTTATTTTTAGTGATTTTGAAGAGAATCTATCTGTGAAGAGTGTTATGTATGGAAAAAAATCTCTCTTTCTCAAAATGCCGCGACAACACTGTCTATTGTCACAACATTTTAATTACCCATTTTTGACGTTTTTTTACACTTTTCGAAAAGTGAATTTTAACTTCAAAAGCTTATAACTTGAGAAATACTTTACCCAACTTAAAAAGCTATACCTCAAAATTTAAGTTAGACTATCCTCTTTCTAATAAAAGTGGTTTTGAGTTTCAAAAAGACTTTGCTCGGTCCCAGTGGCTCACCAAACGTCCAAAGTTTTTTCTGACGCACCCGGTACAAAGAGAGTCAAACTGGCCACTGAATAACGACCAAACTGACCTAAAAAAGATAGTCGAACTGACCGCTAAAGGATAGTCGAACTAGCCTCTACAAGAGGCAAACTGGTCTCTTAAAGATAGTGAAACAGCTAACCTCCTCATTTTCATTATACATGTTGGGTTGTGTTGAGAAAGGTGAGGGTTCAGATTTCATCCATGGATATTGATCTTCTATAGAGTCCGGTGAAGAATCGTCTTTTGATAGTCCTTCACTCGTTTCGAACACGGATCGTGATGACGGTGGTGTTAAGTTGATCAAAATCCTGATGGAATAAAAACAAGAATAATTTTATAAAAAAGTTTTAGTTATCCGGCCCGGGACGATATGGTGTTTTTACAAGCTCTTATTTAATTTGGTTGGTCGTTAACCAGTAATAAAACAATTTTGTTACTTTTTCTATAGAACGCCTCATTTTTATTACTTCAAATGACCAATTATTAAAGTATCTCATAAAAACTCCATCTCATCTGATCGACCCAGTGATATTCATATTTGAAGTTTATTGTGGCTTGGATCACTAGATTTACGTTTGGCTACGTTTCCAGAGATCCTTCTCCAAACATCGGGCAAGGTGGAAGATTTCCCCTTTTTTTATGCTAAGACCTTCTGATTATCCAAAAGAAATTTTGTTCTCGAGCTAGCAACAGAATAGCCCGTGGTCCACTTAAAGCTTTTTTATAGACTGGATGGCGCGATTACTGGACTGATAAAAAATTATCAAAAAGCAAAATTCAGCCAAAAGTAGACTCTAGTCTAGCAACAGAAAGGATGCAAGTCTCTAACATCAATCCAATGGACTCGATTATCGCATTGAGACTCGACCTTCACTTATTCAAATCCTACTCGAACCAACATCCATTCTGCATTCTTGGTCTCTTGAAAAGAATTGAATAGACCTTATCGGAGTTTTTGATTTTCTAAAACAGCGATGCATTGTGAGATTGTTTCGGGGGTATTACAATAGAATTCCCTCGAGGAATTTCTGAGAGATTTCTATTGTAATACCCCCGAAACAATCCCACAATGCATCGCTTTTTTAGAAAAATCAAAAACTCCGCTAAGATCTATTGAAGAAGGATTCAAATGAATTTACAAAAGTTGAAACAAATATGAAAACATTAGGGGTACTTTGAAAGGATTGTTTTTAATTATAAATAAATCAAAAATTTAAGTTTCAAATTTCATTTTCTGATGATAAGTATGTATCTTTGACAATTGAAATTTTATCATATCGTCAAAAGGAAGCAAAATACCAACTATCTACGACCTGGCCTCAGTGAAAATTAGGTTTAAATGCCTCTATTTGTCTCAACCCTTTACGTTTATTCGCTAACAGTACGTTTATAGGACCTTGAGAGTAGACTTTAATTCAGTTGACACCAACAACCACTACCGTCATTTTTGCCAATACAGTGGAGTCTCCACAACTCAAACAGGCACTGGGAACACAAATTTGTTCGAGTTATGGAAATTACGAGATATGGAGTAAGGTTTATAAGGCATTATTAACTGAAGGGACCAGCAAAATTGTCCATGTTCCAAGGGGACATTCGAATTATAGAGATTGGTTAAAAAAATCTCCCGCGCGTTTAAACACTTCGCGCTCTACAAACGCCGACAGAAAACTGCTGACGCACCATCACAAAACGGAAATCATAATGGCGGCGTAGCGGTGTACAAATTTGCCATGAAGCTATGATCTTTTGACATTGAAATTATGGATTTGGCAAAGTTGGTGAGTATGGCAAATTTTGAAGTCAATCGAATTGGCAGATACAAACCGCTTGAGCTCTAATAAGAAAACTCTACACACCTTGGCATGTCCACGCCCATAGAGCCAGATTCACCTTCTTCAGTGGTTGGTCCAATGTCAAACACGTGATATTTGTTGGTAGGCGTTATGAAAGTTCCTGTAAGAAGAAAAAAATAAGAAAATAAGAAAATTACGTTGGTATAATTTGGTAGGAAAATCTTTTCTGTCAAAGATATTGGTTTCAATGAGGCCTATACTTCCAATAACGTATTAATTCCTCCTTTTAGGCTTCATTATAGTGGTCTGGGGACTACCATGCACGACCGCGATTCTTCGCCAGGGGGTGGAATCCATCATCTCGACCGCGGTCGAAAGATGATAATGATGATGACTTTCTCCTATTTGACGGCCACCTCTAACGACAAAAAATGTTCTCTTCGAATAAACGCACCACTCTAGGAAGAGTATATTTAGTTGAACAAGTACCAAAGAAAACTCTTTTGAAGTATTTAAACTAATTCTGGTACATTTCTACATCTCTTAAGCACGAAAAGCACAACAAGGCTCCCATTCACTTTACAAACATAACCTTGATTGGAAATTATTTCATGAAAGCCCCCTAAACGCCCCTCGAATGAACGCTCCTACTTAAAACCAAATAATTAATAAACAGCTCATGTTATTCGAAGTGATACAGCATTTTAAACAAGACCTTATTTATAAAATCAAATTAAATGGGCGAAAAATCATTACGTTGTAGCAAAGCTTTGCCTAAGTCTGCTTGAAGAATTTGCGTCTCTAAATCAGCTTTTACAGCGCTTAAAGTTTTTGTTTTTAAATTAGACTGATGTCGTTTGCTTACTCGTCAATTTTAATTTACAAGCTTTTTCACATTGGATCGACACGGATGTGGAGCAAGATTGGTCAGAAAGATAGAGAACAAGAAAAAGATTATCAGCACAATATATATAACAATAAACAGACATTGTCCTTAGATGAAATATGTGTCTGATATGAAACGGGATCACTTATGTAAAAAGAAAACCTTTAAACAAATTACATACCCTTTGCTTCTCTGAAGCCCAAATCATAAGATGAAGAAGTGGGATGATTAGATGAAGCAAGAATTGTTTTCAATTCGAAACCATGTAAATCGATGAGTAAACTTTCTTTGTGGACTTGTCGGCGCCACCACGGCTTCTTCTCTAGATTACTCGACGACCGTAGGTCCGGTACCGGAATTCTATACGGCGTAAAGAAGAAATCGCTTTCTTATTTTTCAAATCAACTGGTCATATCGAAAGATTAAAGATGATCTAACCAACACAGAGCAAGACATATAAGAAGTTCTGGAAGAAAAGAGCGAATCTAAGGAGAGCAGATGATAAGATATTCTTAATATAAGTCTCGGGAGTTCAAGAAAGTCCACGCTATATTACGTTACTTTTAGATAATAAACTAGTTAACACTTAGCTCTAAAAGAATATATTCAGTTAAAACAATCATAAACTCAACTCCAGAGAGCTAGAGCTAGAGAAGTAAAGAGGATCTCAAGGTAGATAAAATTTAGGTGTTATAAAAGTCAGGATTCTTTGGAGAATCGTTATGTTTAAATTTATAAGTCAAAGAAAGGCTAAGTTAATTAATATTCAACTTGGAATTACCTTAAAAATATTTGGGATTTGGCACATTTACAGACGAGGTCGGTTTTGTAATCACTGTTCATCGGGCTATCGTACATGGCCTGTCTGTAAGCTGTTTCGTGGTTCTGAAAAAACATAGTAGTTAATAAAAATCTCTGAAATTTCGGTGTGAATCCTGGGAGATTTGACCTTCAAAAAGGACATTCTCGCCATAGGAAGTACCTTAAGTGGATAAAATTTCACGTGGATAGATTTTCACGATTTTCGCGAATTTTGGCTGAAACCCTCAGGATAATGAATAAAATTAGTTAGAAAAGAAACCACGCAAAAATCAAAAAGTTTATTCTATAAATAAATAAATTATATTATACAATCGATAAATGACTTACAGCCGATTTACCAGTGGCCAACGAGTTATACATGTCTGAATAATGAGGATGAGCAGGTGAAATGGTCTTGTACAGAGGCTCTTGAGAAAGTAAAGCTGCAATACGATCCATCAAAGTCAAATCGACATCAAGTATTATTGTCCCTAGTTCCACAGTGATTTGTGATTTGGGAGCCATTGAACCACGTGAGTGTACACCCTATGGAAAAACGTTTTAATAAAGATTTTTTAGTACTCTTAGGTTCTAAATAAACGCCCCCCCTGCTTGTTAATTTTTCCAAAGTTTTCCAACCCCCCAGACCTTATTAGGACCCCCCTCCCGTTTATTATTTTTTAAGAAGGTCCCTTATTTTGCTCTAAATAGCCTGATTTTAACCTATATTTACTGTATTTTTGGGTTTTTGCAAGTACAATTTCCAACCCCCCCGGCAATAAGCCCCCCCCCCCGTTTATTATAATTTTGAAAATTTTCCAACCCCTCACCCGTTTATTCGAATCCCCTCGTTTATTTGGAACCTAAGAGTAATGTTCCGCTTCCTCTGAATGCAGAACCGCTGATCAATCTATATTAGTTTTTTTGTAAAATTCTGCGATTTCTTAAGTCCAATATACTAGCAGGGGAGTTGTTAGCAAGTTTTTTCAAGTTCGGGAAGTTTTAAAACAAAACGAAAGAAAAATCACGTTCCTTTCGCCATCGAAAACAATAATTTCTTGATATTGTTAAAAACACAGAAGAAATAATGACGGAGACCTCAAAGAAAACAAACACACGCGGAAATTACTAAGAAGCAAAAAGAAGACTTAAGCTCTGCCGAAAAACAAAAACGGAAGGAAGAAAGTGAAAAGAGAGACAACTGAATATCATCGTTCACGCATCTTTGTGAAAAAACTCAGAACAAGTGATACTTTTATGGACCTACCTGGTTATCAAAACTAATCAATGAATATTGAAACAATGAAACACATAAGACATAACAGGACAAAATAAAAAACATATAATGAAAGCATGTCTATTGGGAGAAATTATCAACCCTATTGAAAACCAATCGAATCATGATTGATGGTGGGAATTGCTATCAATGATGTTTTTTATTTTGAGAAAAAACAAAGAAATGTTAGGAAAAAGCCCAATGAAAATCTGCAAAAACGGCGATTTCCGGCATATTTCCGGCATTTTCGGCCGGAAAAAAAATTTTCTCAAAAAATCTAACTCTGTCATGTTTTGAACATTGCGAATACGCATCTTTCTGCAAAAAATCAGAAAAAACTAAGGATGAAAATTCGAGAAAATATCAAAAAACCGGTTTTTCCGGCATATTTCCGGCATTTTCGGCCGGAAAAAAATGTTGTTCGAAAATCGGGCTCCGTCACATTTTTGGTATTGTCATTTTGCATCACTGTGCAAAATTTCATAAAAAAATATAAAGCACAGCTCGAGAAATTCAAGAAATACCGTCTTTCCGGCGATAATAGGCTGTTCCGGTGATTTTCTGATAGTTTCTGCTGTAAAAATCTATTTAATTGAAAATTGAAACATGCTTGATGGTGGGCATTGCTATTAATTATGTTTTTGAATGAAAAAACAACCAATTATAAGGAAAAAGTCTAATGAAAATCCAGAAAAACGGTGATTTCCGGCATATTTCCGGCATTTTCGGCCGGAAAAAAATTTTTCTCAAAAATCGGACTTGGCCATGTTTTGGGCATTGTTAATACGCATCTTTAAGCAAAAAAATCAGAAAAAACTAATGATGAAATCTAGAGAAAATGTCAAAAACCGGTTTTTCCGGCATACTTTTTTTTTTCGAAAATCGGGCTCCGTCACATTTTGGGCATTGTCATTTTGCATCTTTATGCCAAAAATCAGAAAAAACTAATGAGCCAATCTCGAGAAAAGCTGGTAACAGACGGACGGACGGACGGACAGACGGACGGACGAACAAAGGTTAATTTATAGGACCTCCAGGTAGGTCCAAAAAACTAATGATGCAATCTCAAGAAAATACCAAAAAACCGGTTTTCCGGCGTTTTCGACCGTAAAAGTATCTTTATTGAAAATCGGGCATTTTAGGAATTGCCATTTTGCATCAGTGTCCAAAATGTCATGAAAAATAGGGTTGTTTTAAAAGGTGGTGCTGCACCATGGGGTACCCCAATGGTGTACCTTATGGTGTACCCCGATTTCTCATTTCCACAACATGATAACTTACTATCTTTGTAGATAAGCTGACTGTTCAAGTTTTAAATACTCCCCAATAGCAATAAAAATGGTTCCAGAGTAAAATTTCGCTGAAAAAATAACATTTTCTTGTTTTGAATACCATACGCGGAAAAATCTAGTGTAGCACTGTCGTTTCACGAAAAATCTTTGTGCGGACTTTAAAATTTTACCGAACTGAAAACGTCTTGTTTGTGTTATTTTCTGATATTTTCTGATTCGGGTTAGACAGCCTACTATTTTTTGCATCAAAAGACTACAGCAGGCTAGTGAGTTCCATCAATTTGAAATTATTGTTATCTTGTACTGTGGCGAAATGTTGTCTGCACTAAAATTCAATTTCACGATTTCATCCCCAGGGAAATTGATGAACGGGTAGGCAAAATAGTGAAGATTAACCTATTTCATAAAGGTAAGGTTGTATTATTCGCGCATTATTTTCCAGTCTGGTCTGTAAATCTTTTTTCGGGGTAGACCATAAGGTACACCTTTGGGGTACCCCATGGTACGGCACCACCTTTTAAAACAACCCTGAAAAAGTGCAGCTCGAAAAATTCAAGTGAAACCGTTTTTACGGCGATTCCCGGCTGTTCCGGTGATCCGCATCTCCATTTTGCATCTTTGTGCAGAAAAAAATAATGATCTTGAGAAAAGCTAGTAACAGACGAACGGACGGACGAAAGAACGGACAAAGGTTAATTTATAGGACCTCCAATAAGATCATGGACATGATAAGAAATTTACCGTTGCGCTTCTTGCAGTTTTGGAGATTTTCAACTTAACACAAGGTGATAGGCTTGCACCAAAGGAGCCAGGATAAAGTGGTGATACATCTTGCTGATCAAAACTAACCACCTGAAATAAATAATTTTTTAGTCTCATTTCTATAACTTGAAAACTCACAGAGTAAACAAAAAAGTTATGGAGAGTTTGTTTAGAAGAAAAAGCCACTTAAAAAAGTTCACGAGTTGAAGGAGTTAAGAGATTTTAGAAATTTTTTAACGATCCACCAAAGTTCGTGATTAGGCTAGAAACTCAAAATTTCGAATAATATAATCGACGACGTCCGTTTATCAAAATATTCTAACCTGGGTTTGAGAATACGGTTTCCTCCGATATCCGTTATCTTCGAATAAATTTTCATCGATAGACAGTTTTCCAAGAATCAAATCGATTGATTGTGAATTCGAATTGAATTCTGCTTCGATGTTCAATGCAGACGATAAAATCCTACAATGACGACAATAGATAAATTTAAGTATAAAGTATAGGTATAGAGAAAACAACAGCGATATCATTATCAAAGACTTACCATATTGTGCCAACACGTATATCTATGCCTTGTAAATATACTTAAAAAGTAAGTAATATAAGCCATTGACCATTGTGGAATCTTAGGAATGACCCGGTCAGGGATTGATCCCACTATCTTAGATACTGTAGCCGAATGCTCTACCTTTACGGCTAGCATAAAACGCGAAAAACTGCAAGAATTGTCAATTATCAGGCCTGGCGTTTCTGTTAAATCATTTAATAGGGTATCAAGGCCCGAGTTTTGGGTCGATTGTTTGCGTCAATGGAGAAGCCTTCGAAAAGTAGGTACGCTCGAAATCAGTCTCCAAAACATCTTTTTAGGTCGACTGATTTGTTTTTGAAACCTGTACCAGGTGGACACGGCTCGACACGCTTCCATCTCTAACTTTGTCTTGGCTCCTGGGGGATCAGTACTGTTCGAAAAAACTGACGTCGCTTCAATGCTAAGCATCATCACGTAAAACGTAATAGACCAACAAAATGATAAGAAAATCGCGTAATGGGATAAGGATAAGGTAATTTAAATCGCAAATAATAAGTAGAAAGTGAAATTTAACAACTTCAAGGGAAATGAAAGAAAACATTCAAGATAATTACCTGAGATGGTCATATGTGCATATGCTCAATAAATTATCTTTCACATCATCCGCATTGATGCCAAACAAACTCTGTATAGAATACTGACTGACATGATTGAAAAAGTTCGCTGAAATCTCTTCCAGGCTACAATCGACAGAATCGACTCCTTCTAATGGATCTCGATGTAGAACAATTATGATAATATTACTGGCTCTCATACGAACTCTGGTTGATTCGCCAGTATCGTCAAGCTTACCAACACCTGCCAGACCAAGGTTGGTGGTAGCTGTAGCGGTAGGCGATGAAACGAATCCATGTTGTGTCCTTTGACCTATAAAACAAAAGAGTAATAATTGACTCTGTTGAAGACTGAGAGGAAGAGGACGAGGAAACTGATAATAGCATACGACTATACTGGCAGAAGAGAGGACTTAAAAGAAAAACAAGTATATTTCACGGTAGAAATGAATCAAAGACTGATTTTAAGCTCCATAATGGCTTCCCGTTGGTTTGATGCAAAGAGACTGACCCAAAAGATAGATCTAAAATTTTGAACCAGTAGAAAAGTCATTATCAGAGCGCGATGCTCCTGATGACCTAGGATTCTTTTCGACCTGTGAAATTCATAAAAGGTCTGTTGCATTACTATTAGTACATGAAGATGAAATAACCTTTTTTAATGGCCAATAGAAGCTCTACTTTGCGTACTCAAATGTAATTTATTATTGAATCACCCATAAATAGTCATACCTGGTGAACCAGAAGTCGAACCACGAAATATCGTACTGGCTTTTTCCGTTAGTGTTCCTTTTAAAGAAGAGGAAAATGTTGATTTAACGTTATCATAATTATCAACATGCAAAAAAACATTTCATGCGAGTAATATTGATTTGAATTGTTCAAGGTTGTATCGCAGGCAAAAAAAAGTGAATATCGCAAGAAATATAGTTGCTATTGCTTTCGAAAATCCGCGAATCTTCTGATTAGTCAAGCGCCGAAATTCTATTGTAATGTCACGTGACCTAGGTAAGATTTCCTACTTAACCACGGCACACTTTTCAGCCTAAGCACAACATCTAGCCCTTTGGGCTTTATAAATCTGTGGTCCGAGTATTCAAAGACTGCGTTTGCGAAGCATTAAGATAACGATAGACGATTCAAAAACCTTAGAAAGCCTTCATACTAAAATATTAGGAGTATAAATAAAGTCTCAAAAAATATTTATATTACTGTTTAAATAAAAAGGATCCAGAGTTTTACCTTTTGATGTTAGAGAGCCGCTGCTTCCTCCAAGACTGATATTACTAAGAGTTGATCGAGGTGAAGTCGGGGAAAACCGGCCAGTTGATATATCCTCTGAACCAGTCAAATTACATTGTTTCACTGTATTCAATAGAGTTGGTTGGCCCAATTGTGGTAACGGATAATCAGTCATGGAGAAGAATTCTTCTTCGCTACTAGCTCTGTTCATTGAAGTCCCTTCAGTAGAGTTTAAACTGTTGATTGCACTTTTCCAATCATGCGAGTCTACACTTGTAAATTGTTGTTGTAAACTTTCTTCAACTTTCGTGAAATCTTCCGTCCTCATTTCACGCATTTTAGGTCTGTGGTGATGGTGATGTTGTTGTTGTTGATGCTGGTTACCATGGTGATTCTGACCGTTGTAGTATATGTTGTTATCACGTGATGTAGAGGATGTATCACTGAATGATGAGGCTATGGTGATAGAAAAATAGCTTGCTGCGTTGTAAGATTTTTCATAACCGAAAACTAAAATTTTCTTTCAATAAAAGTACATAACTTAAAGTTTCGTGCTTCTGCACTTGTTCAAATGTACAAGAGAAGTGATTTGCACAAAACTTTAAGTCATGTTCTTTTATTGAAAGAAAACTTTTAAATTTTACTTGGCTCTGGTATCTTGTTTGTTTATCATCGAGCACTATTCAATATGATTTCATGACAATGATTTAACCGAAAACTAAGCAGTAGACCTAATGCAACAGATGAAGAATCTGGCAAATATGGTCCGAAGATTTTTTTTCGTCACGGGCGTTAAGAGTAAGCCTCAATATTATACGCAGTTTTCTGACCATTTTTTATCTCTCGATTTTTAGTGTTTTTCTAGTCCTTAATTAATTTTAGTTTATCCTATGTAAAGACAGATTCTGGACCTCTCTGGACGGTACTCCAGTATAATGTTTACAAACATTAATTTACATTTTGATCCGAAATTATTCTTCTAAAGCACTTTAGGTTATATAAAGAGCTAAATGTAAACTGCTATCATGGCATATTGCCAATATATTACCTGCTTCAGATAAAGAAGTGACAACATCATTCAACAAATGAAATTCTCGAGGCGTCAAAAACATGTTCAATGCTGCAATAGAGTATTCCAAATCGATCTAAAGTGAAACAAAATATTGATTCCAAAACAGAGCAAGATGGTAATAGTCGAAACCGTTAAAAAAAAGTTAACCGTATTTTAGTTTTAACTTACGAGTGATTGAACCCTAGTCTGTTTAAAAGTAATTAGGAGCATGAATCTGGTAATGTCACCCAAATAGGTGAAAAAATTTGGAAAAAATAAAGTTTTGAATTTCACTTTTATTCCTGGATAATATTTTTATTAATGACTTCAATTTTCAGAAAACATAAATATCAGGGCTTAATCAAACTGGCTTGGTCCAGAAATTTGACCTATAGTAGTTATAATCAGACAAATTTGGCAAAAACTCTTTGTAGTTTACACTTCATTTGAGATAAATATGCATAATCTAATACTTGTCTTAGATTTCAGTCCATGGCTAATATATTAAGCTGCATTGAAAAGCAATTTTTACCGTCCAGTATGATATATTTTTCAAATTCTGACACTTTTTCCAGAAGAAAATCTAAAATACTAAAAAATATTCCCATAAAGTTTGACTTCATGAAAAGAAAACTGGCTATGATCAGGTAACTTCATTCTAGATTTGAAGGACTCATTATAAGCTTTCAAAAAAACCAAAAGTTTGCTATATCTCAGTTGATCAATAAAAAATTAGAAAATGAAACCTTGTTGGTTGCGGACATAACTTTTTGTCAAATTTACTTTAAAATCAGCAATAAACATTAAACTGAGTAATTATTTGGCTTTTAATACTTTGCTGTACTTGAACCAAAACTTAATCATTGAAATTTGTTGTCTTGAAAGGTCTTTGTAACTATGATTTCCTGAAAATTGAAGATTTATCTGTAAAAGAGAATCCAATCATATATCATTTTTTGTCATAATCTAATTTTAAAAGTTAAATTTTGAGCTTGACATTAACTTTTGTACATCTTCATAATCAGTAAATATGATTTTTCATCGAAAAGCCACTCAACCTTTTCAATAGAAAGGGTTAAATGGGTAATAATGCTATGTTGCGGACATAACTTTTTTTTCTTCCAGGGTAGAACCATAGAACATTTTACTTCATTTATTTAAAATTTTGGAGTGTCTCTTTCTGTTGCCAAAATTTAAGAAATATTTGAGACTAAATCAATATAAAACCAAAAGATTTGGTTTGGTTTGATTTCAGTTATTACATGTTTTTCTTTGAAAAGAACAAAAGAAGACTCAACAATGATATTAAAACTTTCTAATATTTCTAATAGAAGAACGACCCTAGAGAACACAAAAAATTGAAAAAAGCAAGGAAATGCATGGTACTTACAAATGTAACTCTTTAGTATTGTCAAGGTGTTAGCATAACTGCTTAAGAGGGTTAAAAATCTAATAAATACTTTAAACAGTTATGTCCGCAACATACAATTTGCTACAGAATATGACTCTGTTTTGAACTATTGGAGCAATTCTAACTAGTCTGTAAGTGAATGTGTAGTAGATTATGTTGTGTGAACACTACACAATGAATTTAATATGCAAATTAATGCATGATTTATCCTTTATTCAAGCTCACAAGTTCAGAACCATCATTTTCAACGAAACAAAAAGTTTATTTTTCTGTTAAAATTTTCATTTTGGACCTTAACTTGGCATCAGAGTATTTGTTTTCTATTTCTAATAGCCTAAGCATTACTTCCATATAATAAAACATCATGCCAGCTTGCAAATACACTTTATCAGCAACATTTTAGACGAAATAGTTATGTCCGCAACATGAAATACATATGAAAAAGGTAAATAAACTGGAAATCTTGCCAATGGAAAATTATGAAACTTTTTTCTGGTTGCAACCAACTTAAAATGACCTTGGATCCAATAATTTGTCAAAGAAACCTAAAATTGGTGTTTGGAGGTTGAGAAAACTTCATGATTTGTTGCGGACATAACTTTTTGTCCCGGACATAACTGATTTTTGGAGAAACTGTTTTGTTTCACCGTCTCCCAACAAATAGCCTTTGAGACTTCAAATGTGTATAAAATGACCCCAAACGTAACCATTGACATAGAAAAATGATTCAGCTGAGTAAGGATAACTCCTTGAAAAATTTAAAGGATTAAATAGTGTGCGGACATAACTCAAAAATGTGAACGGAAACAAGACGCTGTTCACTTCAAAATAATTTTTCGCGTTGACCAAGATAACTGGCGTTTTTTGGCAACTTGCTCTAGTTTCCCATTATCTGGGAAGGATTTAAAATGTAAAAACCAGTGAGCTAAAGCTTTTCAATTTTTTTCTGTGTCAAATCTGTGCGGACATAACTTTGTGAACGGAAAAAGTTATGTCCGCAACATTTTTGATTTTATATGCCAAAAAAACTTTTTTTGGCGGTTCTTACTGTGTTTTTCATTTTTCATATCCTCTGACTGTGAGAATAACAAAAACCAAGCTGGAAAAAGCATGTTGTTGATGAATTATTATACAATGATGTTGATCATTTTTTTTAAAACCTTATTTTCCGTTCACATTTTGAAAGAAAGCCCCCTCTAGGAAAATTTGAGTACCTGTTATATCAGAAAAAATGACTGTTTGAGCTTGCCCATATCAAGATTGACCAGAAACAATAAGATTTGATATGACTATATGCCTATAGAGATTTCACCAAAGCCTCAAAGTAGGAAAATTAATAAATCGAAAAGTGGGCCACATTACCAGATTCATGCTCTTAGGCGACACTGCTACAAAAAAATTTCTCTCTGATGCAAAGTATCAAAACCCTAGCGAGTTTTCTCTCTGTAAACAGACAAATACATGTAAATGTAAATGTCCACAAAAGACTAAATTCATTGCAATATAATACAAACCAAGAAAGTCTTCCCTCCACAAATCACTGTCTTAAAAGATTGGGGCTTGAAATAATATGGTCGAACAACAGACATCGTCCGAACAATCGCTTCTTGTCCAACCCAAAAGTTTTCAAGTTAAAGCAACCTGGTCAGAAATTTTGACCCACTTGAAATTGTTATTTCGAGTTATGAAATCAATTCTTATTATTGAAAACCAATTCCCTTAAGAAAAGTTAGTCAAAAAAACTTTTGAAAAGGATAAAGATAAAGAAACTAACCTTGTGACCAGGTATTGCATCGTTTTGTTTCAACTTCAACTTGATATTCTGTTTGCCACACGAAGAAAGAAATTTCACTTTGGGTAGCAGGTTAGGTGGTATGTCTTCATCTTGGTGACTTCGGCTACTCCCAACACCACCACCAACATAGCGTGTATAATCCTCTTTGAGTGGTGAAAGTGGACTTCCTGAAAGGTCCTCGTCTTCATCGCTATACATACTTCGAAGCCTTGGAGAAAGACAATTAATTTATAGACTTAGAGTCGTTGTTAAGCCTTGATACATAAAGAATATCAATCTATTAAGCATACATTATAATTATAAGAAGCGTTAAAATATCAGAGCTGCTTGAAAAATTTTTACTATAAAAGCACTAACAAGTTTGATGTTTTATAAAAAAAGTATACATCATTTTGAAAAGATACTATACTATCTATGTTGGTAATGAAGCAGAAAAAGTTAAAACAAGCAAACACACCTTGTTCTATTTTGTTTTGGGAATTCATCAATGAAAAGGTTAGCACCAATGATTTGGAAGTTCTTGATAGCAACTGCAACGGGTTCATAAACACTATGCTGAGGTGTGTTATCTCGACCGATCTCCTCGTGAGACAAATCCCAATAGTCAATCCTGAGAGAGAAAGAAGAAGGGAAAAAATTCTACATCAGATTCAAGAATATTCAAGTTTAAATTTTGAAGGAAATTTTGTATTTATGACTTCTGCATGATCTACATATATTATGGAAAACTCACAATGAATTCTAATAACACCATGACATAGAAAATAATTCTAACATAAAAATATCAATATCGTAAGTATCTGACCTGTCAATGGTTAAATCGATTCCGACACCACTCTTGGCAGCAAAAGGTAGATGCTCCAAGCGTATTTTTGTGTTGACAAATGATAGACGTACTCTTGCAAGAACTGAAAGTAAGTATCGTGTTCTGGTAATTATTAACATATATGATTGACATTAAAATATTGTTTTCAATGATGTACAAATAAGGCTCATATCTTAAACTGACAAAGCATTCTCAACAAAATAATTTTCCAAATTTGTGATCATGTGTAACAAGGTGGGAGAAAAAAATTGTCCTTTCTTTTGTTTAGAAATGCAGAAAAATTCTGTATTATAAGTAGATACGTTAAAATGTGCCGTTTAAAACATAGGTATAAAATGAAAATTAGAGAATGGAGAATGATGAAGAAGAACTTAATAAAGACTTTCTTCAAAAACTGAAATATTATTTTGTTCAATGAAATAGGATGACAATGAAACAATAGTAACTAGAAATGATCGTTTTTAAATACCTGATTCAATAGTCTGTGCAAAAGCTTCTAACCCTTCAAAAGATTGACCACTCTCTTGAGGGTCTGCAAGCGTGGGATCTTGTTTCAAACATTCTTGCGCCATTTGGATGCTTGTAGTCATGCTCATCGAACTCCAAGAATGAATACTTTCAACAAGACTTCCTGAAAAAAGATCATA
The DNA here is from genome assembly GCF_902728285.1 of Clytia hemisphaerica. Taxonomy (NCBI): domain Eukaryota; kingdom Metazoa; phylum Cnidaria; class Hydrozoa; order Leptothecata; family Clytiidae; genus Clytia; species Clytia hemisphaerica. The sequence continues at coordinate 207,965 of NW_027104406.1, read as the reverse complement.
AGTCATTAAATAAAAATTGTTATATGAACTTTTAAAATTTTTTGGATACAGAATAAGGTTGTTCAATGTAAGATTTTCAAAATTTGAGATTTGTGATGCAGGAGACAAAGATTTTGAGTTTCAGAGAGTTTATAATATATATGCCAATGATTCTTTCAGTATAATTTTTAACAAAGGAATACGATTCTGCAATACTGTTTTAATATACAGCACTTTGATATTACTTTTCGCTTTTGCATCATCTAAACAATGATATAAGAAAAAAGTTCTTTAGCAGCCTTTACCTTCTGATTTTTGTCTTCCAGCAAAAGTCAGTTGAAGTCCATGGATTTCAATTTCACAACTGTCATTAAGCAGTGCTTTCCAAGGAACGAGGACAGATATACTTTCTATAAATCCATCAACTAATTCAATGGGAACACCAGAGTTTGATAGCATCTCATTGAGGGCCTAAAAAACAAAAAACAAAGTTTGTGTTTACAAATCACCAATGTTTACCTATTATAAATCCGCTTTTAAAATTTTGTCATTGAGATTTGCCTGGTGAACATGCTGGTACTTAAAAATTATATAGCTTTTACATTTTCATATAGTCGAACGTGCGCACCGCACTGGGCTCAACTTCAGATTTTCCCGTTATTAGAAGGCCCAATTGTAACATTTCAAATATTTAGTATTAGGTAGCAAATATACTTTGTCCGTTTTGGCTGAAATTTGGTACACTTGTTCCTTGGGTGAAGGCCCCAAAAATCAAAATTTTCAAAAAATGAAAAAAACACCCCCAGATATTCACCCAAGGAACAAGTGTGCCAAATTTCAGCCAAATCGGACCGTTTTTAAAGTCTCCAAGCTGCCAGCCTCGTTTTGGTGAAAAACTCGTCCCCAGGCCCCAAAAATCAAAATTTTCAAAAAATGAAAAAAACGCCCCCAGATATTCACCCAAGGAACAAGTGTGCCAAATTTCAGCCAAATCCGACCTTTTTTGAAGTGTCCAGGCTGCCAGCCTCGTTTTGGTGAAAAACTCGTCCCCAGGCCCCAAAAATCAAAATTTTCAAAAAATGAAAAAAAAAACCCCAGATATTCACCCAAGGAACAAGTGTGCCAAATTTCAGTCAAATCCGACCTTTTTTGAAGTGTCCAGGCTGCCCCAAAGTTTTAGCCTCGTTTTGGCGAAAAACTCGTCCCCAGGCCCCAAAAAACAAAATTTTCAAAAAATGAAAAAAACACCCCCAGATATTCACCCAAGGAACAAGTGTGCCAAATTTCAGTCAAATCCGACCTTTTTTGAAGTGTCCAGGCTGCCCCAAAGTTTTAGCCTCGTTTTGGCGAAAAACTCGTCCCCAGGCCCCAAAAATCAAAATTTTCAAAAAATGAAAAAAAAAACCCCCAGATATTCACCAAGGAACAAGTGTGCCAAATTTCAGTCAAATCCGACCTTTTTTGAAGTGTCCAGGCTGCCCCAAAGTTTTAGCCTCGTTTTGGCGAAAAACTCGTCCCCAGGCCCCAAAAATCAAAATTTTCAAAAAATGAAAAAAACACCCCCAGATATTCACCCAAGGAACAAGTGTGCCAAATTTCAGTCAAATCCGACCTTTTTTGAAGTGTCCAGGCTGCCCCAAAGTTTTAGCCTCGTTTTGGCGAAAAACTCGTCCCCAGGCCCCAAAAATCAAATTTTCAAAAATGAAAAAAAACACCCCCAGATATTCACCCAAGGAACAAGTGTGCCAAATTTCAGTCAAATCCGACCTTTTTTGAAGTGTCCAGGCTGCCCCAAAGTTTTAGCCTCGTTTTGGCGAAAAACTCGTCCCCAGGCCCCAAAAATCAAAATTTTCAAAAAATGAAAAAAATACCCCCAGGTATTCACCCAAGGAACAAGTGTGCCAAATTTCAGCCAAATCCGACCTTTTTTGAAGTGTCCAGCCTGCCCTAAAGTTTTCGGACGGACATACATACATACAGACATACATACATACATACATACATACATACAGACATTCTCAGATTATAGCTCAACTGAAGTTGAGAATAAGCTTAGGTCGAACCATGTTAATTCAGTTTCAAATAATAAGGAACCAGTACTCAAAAAGATAAATAATAAGCTAAGTATTTTCTTTTACCCAGACGTCCAGTGGAACTTCTTTAATTGTCCCTTTGCCATTGTAAAGATCAACCGAGAGCTGATCTAGATCCAATTTCTCCTTTAAAAAATCTCCTAAATAGTGTTGGAGGAGGTAGCGACATGCTCGCTTCTTGATTGATTCTGACCAAGGAAAATACCAAGGCATTGTCTATTCACTTTGACTGTCTTCTTTGTCTTTTATTCATTTCAGGTCAATATTTAATATTTTTAGGGTTCAATTTATAGCTGAAAAGTAATGTAGGAAGTGTGGAAAAACTAGGGATAAAAACAGATGAAGGGACTTGTCAAAACCTGGATAAGGAAGCCCACCAAATGTCGCACATGTCTGGTTTACTCTCAAACAGAGTTGTAAACCTTCTTTGAGAAGGAATGGTCTCCAAAGTTTACCTTTGTCAAAATTAAAAAGAAAAACGACAAAGTTCAAATATATATAGCAGTGTTGAAAAGTCCTAAAAACAACAAAATGCATATGCTGCTCTGCCACCCAAAACTCCTGAAAGAAGATAGTTGGACAGAAATTCTTTGAATTTCTTCACATAATATATAAACATTAATAAAGGCAAGTTGGTCAAATTTAAAAAGTGATAGCTCAAATTTTAAGTTAGGATATCTACTTCCTAAATATCAAAACTCCAAGCACTTTGGGACATTTGTTCGGCCTCAAGATGTCGGGAAACGTCTGAACTTTTTCGTGGGTCACCTGGTACTATATTTCCTTAATTCAAAAATCAAAAATTCATTTTTCATTCGCGAAAAATAAAAATAAAAGAATTAATGAATTAATATTACATACTAAGACGTCCCCGTCTTTAACTCTCGTTTAATTGCCGATCTCGGAACGTGCAAAACGCCCGTCCACCCAATATCTACCCAATCAGCTTAAATTCACTTTAATTGTCATTTGACTTTCAAAAAATAGTATTTAAAAAATTATGAATTTATAATAATTACAAAAAACAAAAAGTTTGATAGGTAGTTCATTAGTAAAATATTTAATAAATTCCTAGTTTCAATTTTCAGTGGGAGTTTTTCTAGGGCTTTGTTTATCGCGCAATTTTTGCGTCACACAAACTTTCTCGGCCGCTCGTAATAATTATGCATTGCCAAATTTGGTTCTCCATTGTCAAGTCAGGATCGATGGTGACGTCACCTAAGCACAAAAAAGAAAGGATTTCGTCAGTTTTATGCATATATTAATTTGCGAGATATTCTATTCGCCGCGCGAACACACTTTTTCGTAGACTAGTCGGAATACTTTTTTTTACTTGCGGGAGTGATGGTAAATTTTCAAAATGAAGCACAACCGAAAAAAAAACGAAACTTCAGAAAGTTGCGTATTTCCAGTGAGTAAACGATTCTGACAATTAACAAAATTGATGATGATGATTTTTTTTCGGTTAGGCAAATGTCTCGTATTGGGGGTCTTGACCCCTAAGCCTACGCAAGATTGAAGCGTTTGGATAAATGAGACAAAACTCCAAAAAAGCTGGTGTTTTGAAGCGCTTCCGTGCGATCGAAATATTGCTGTTTGTGACGCACTGATCATGCACATGCATATTGTATTAATTATGCATTGTTTTTCTGCTGGACTACATAATTATTCAACAGGGTGGCCTCTTTAAAAAAAGGTCTATTGTCAAGTCATGATCGATGGTGACGTGGTTATGCAATCGTCTTGTATTGGGGGTTCTAGTCTTGACCCCTAAGCCTACCCAGACGTCCGCGCTCGATAGGATCGATCATCGAAACGGCTCGATGACGGATCGATATGTGATCGATGGATTACTTAACGATCCAAATGGGAGATCGATGGAAGATTCAGCCATTAAAAAGTCTTGAGTATCGATCCTTCGTTGATCCATTATCGAGCTAGTATTTCAATCGAGTACGACCCTCAACATGGCCCAAGAATTCTCGGGCCAAAACTTTTATTGGAATTCGCGTAAAGCCTGAGTATGGCCCGAGCTGGCCCGAGAATTCGGGCTGTGTTCGGGCCACACGCGGGGCACGCACGGGCCACACTCGGGCCGATTTTTGAAAACATGATCTAAACAGGCGTGTAATTTCAGGACTGATTTTTTTTAAACATTTTCTTTGAGAAAAACTTGGTTTCTCTTAATTATATTAAATTATGAATGTGTTGTAAATTCATATAAATATTAAATGTCTTATTTGGTATGAAAACATAGTTATAAATATACTTAGGGTGGAAATATTTGCTAGTAAACTGGTCCTGGTTTTAAACTGAAGCGTGTCCACGGGAAGCTCGTAAAGTTTTTTTAAGCGATATAAACAAAACAGACAAATTTTATTTTGTACTATTTTGTTTGACTATTTATTATTATTATTATTATTAATTTATTTGTCAACACAGGTCAGGTTCTATATACAAAACTATATATACAAGCTATATACAATTCTATATATATTGGCAGTAAAAACTGATGTGGACCTGCAGGCTAAGAAACAAAAAAGTAAAACCACTGCAAAGACGAAATGTGTTTTATGCAAAAATAAGACTAAGACTAGGTTAATTAAAGTGTGTCTGAGAAATTAATGAAGAGGATTTAGAATATGTAAATCTTATGTGTTACAAATAAATAATTTAAAATATGTATATATGTTATGTTTTTATAAATATATAAAATATAAAAATAATAAATATGTTTTCGGTTATGATATATGATATAACTTTAGTAATAAATGAAGTCTTCGTGAAGAAGAGCTCTTCCTGTCATTTTAAAATTAACTTTTTCAAGGCAGTCTGATTTTTTCAGATCCTTCTTGAAGAATTTGAAATTGTCCATATTTTTAATTCTGTCTGGAATATTGTTCCATACAATAGCATTTCTGTAGCGAGATGAACGTTTGAAAGCAACATATTTGAATGGAGACATATCGATTTTCAGTGTATTGCGAGACTTTCTTGATTTCGTTTTAACAATCAGGTCAGAGAGTAATGGAGAACCAAGGTTGTTATGTATCTTATAAACTTTACATGCAATACTTCGCTTGTAATAATAGATAATGGGTTTCCATTTGACACTGGCTAGGACAGCATTATCACGAACAGACTTTTTGACTCGATTTATGAACCGTGCAGCCTTTATGTGGACATTCTCGACATACGACATAAGATTCTAAGAACAATTTCCCCAAATGAGTATACCGTAGATAACAGAGGGTAATATGCCTTGAAAATATATTGTTGATAAGGTAGGGTATGGCATGTTTCTCATTTGATAAAGTTTCTTCAGTTTAATACTAAAAGATTTGGTAATTTTTCGAACATGCTCCTCCCATTCCAACTTGTCATCAATAGTAACTCCCAGACATTTGGTGGAGCTAACAATCTCAACACTTGCTCCAAACAGAGTAATATTTTTGTATGGACCAATGAAACGATTTCTTGACATGACCAAGATTTTGCATTTATCAGGGTGAATCGTTAAGGAGTTTCGTTTGGCATAACTCTCTAATTGACAAGCACTGTTTTGTAGGCTGTCAAGAACATCATCAGCAGTTGGTCCAGTAGTATAGGTTGTTGAATCATCTGCAAGCTGGTCTAAATCACTTTCAATACAATCACTCATATCGTTCACGTTGATAGAAAAACTTGGTGGTCCAATTAGAGATCCTTGCGGAACACCATATTCGACTCTTTCAAGGTTGGATTCGATTCCATTTAGTGATGTGAATTGCTTTCTGTTACTAAGGTAGCTCGTTAGGTATGAGAGAAAATCTCCAGATATTCCAGAAGCACTCATTTTCTTTAATAGGATTGGGTGTGACACGCTATCAAACGCCTTGCGAAAGTTGATAAGCAGGACTGCGACTACCTCATTTTTGTCGATAGATTTCCTCCACTTTTCTGTCATATAAAGAAGTATATCTTCTGTGGAGCGTTGGGGGCGAAATCCCCATTGATGTTCTGTCTGCAGGTTTTGTTTTTGCAGGTGTGAGTTTAGCTGTGAGCAGAGCAGGTGTTCAACAACTTTGCTAGGGATTGACAATAGCGATATTGGTCTATAGTTTGAGCAGTCTGATTTGACATAGTGTCCTCCCCCCCCCCTTTATAAAGGGGGGGATTCTGATTTTGGCCCTTTTTTTAAAGTATGGGGGAAAATGAAAAATTTGAAATTTGCTGGGGGAAAATAAAGAGGGGGGAAAACCATAAATTTAGGAGATTTTGACTGGGGGAACTTCACTGATCTCAAGGTGATCTTGTTGCAAAACCTGTTTAAGCAATAAAATCAGCAAATCTTTTGGGATAAACCAACTTTTCAATACAATTTCATTTTTCCAGCACTTTCAAGGCTATTTTTTCAAGCTTTCCAAAATTTCAAACTTGATTTAAGGCATTTTTATGTTAACCATATGGGGAACCGCAAAATCTTCAAATAGCTGGGGGAATTCAAAAAAGAGGGGGGAACTGAAAAATTTTGAAATATGGTGGGGGAAATAAAAGAGGGGGGAATGGAGAAAAATTTTGATTTTTAGTGGGGGGAACCAACCCAGGAGGACACTATGTTTGACACCTTTTTTGTATACTGGTGTTACTTTAGATGTTTTCCACTTTGCTGGGAAAGTACCTGTGTTTAAGCTTTGCTTGATGACGTAATGCAAACTATTGATTGATCCATCAGTATGAAGACAAAGATCTTTGGCTGATATTTGGTCTGGTCCACAGGATTTACCAATTTTCACAGCAGATTTAAACGATTTGGTTAAAAGTTCTTTTGAATAGTCAATTTTGTCAATTGTTGGGGTAAACATACGAATTGGTGGTCCCATCTGAATCGATCTCTGGGGGAGTAGATAACTTTTTCCCAACAGTTGCAAAGAAATTGTTCATAATGTTTGCTTTTTCATTTTCGTCTGTAATAGTCTTTTTATTACTCTTGAGTGGTCCAATATGAGAGTCCTTTGACTTTCCTTTAAACTTTTTGACTAGTGACCAGAACGATTTCGAAAAGTCGCTTTGGATGAATTCGTTTTCCCAGTATTTTGCTTTTTCTGATCGAATTAAACTGGTACATCTATTCCTTGCTTTCCTGTACTCCTTCCACTCTTTTGAATGTTTTGGGGTAGTTCTAGCAATGTTCAAGAGATTAAACCTTTGGTTTAGCTGTTTCCTCACTTCACCATTCATCCATGGCTGATTTTCTGTTCTTACTTTAACCTTCCTTGAAGGTACGTGATCAGCTATGATGCCTTTGAAGAGATGTTCCCAGCACCATAATCTGTCATCAACATCATCAAATAGAGACATTATATCCCATGGACAAGCATCAAGGTCCTCCTTCAATTTAATGATGTCAACGTTTCTGTAGTTTTTAAAGAAGATGATTTTTGGAGGTTTTCTCTTCCAACGTAAACCGATAACAATGTATATTAGATCATGATCTGATATCCCGGGAGCATAAGTTCCACTCTTGGTGATTTTGTCTGGATTAGCAGTGATTGCAAGATCAATTAGTGTCTTGGACGTCGCTGTGATTCTGGTAAATTTCATGATGACGTTAGTGAGACTATTTGTTGCAAGGATGAATTTAAAATCTCTTGTTAATTTATCATTGTCTTCCGATAAGTCTATATTGAAATCTCCGAGAAGAAAAATGTTGGATCGATGGTTTATACCTTCCAGGACTTTGCTGATATCTTGGAGGAATTTCTTGAATTTTGGTGGCCGATAGATACATCCAAAGAAATATTTTTGTGAATTAACAATAATATCAAACCATATTGATTCAATTTCAGTTTTAATATCAATCTCATCAATGTCTAGGTCTTTTCGGTAATATACAAGAACTCCTCCACAGGTTTTCTTCTTTCGATCATTACGTAGGAAAAGGTAGTTATCAATTTTCAGATCATCGTCATCGTGCTTTTCTTCAAGAGTTTGTTTCAGATAGGATAATTTCAACATCCTCGAGTTTGGCAAAAAGTCCATTAATGTTGAGGTGAGCACATTTGAGTCCAGGAGCAGGTGATATCAACTTATTGACCAACAACAGGATGACTGTACTTTGGATTGGCATTTTGATCTTGCTGCTGTTGATCCATCACAATGATAGGTGATTGACTATTTAACATATATCTTCCTGTTACATAGAAATAGATTTTGATCGCTTCTTGCTGTCTTGAATTTGTGAATCGTTTCTTAGACATGGTTTTTTAATCAGCTGGACATGCTGAATCAATTTAGCATTTAACATGGCCCGAACATGGCCCGAATGACTCGGGTCATGTTCGGGCCAAAAGAATTGATAGGGTCTCTCGGCCCGAACATGGCCCAAAGAGGCCCGAGAATTCTCCGGCCGTGTCGAGGCACGTGCGTTTGGTTTGGGAACGCGAAACACGAACGCGAACTACCCATGCCTAAACTTTTCAATATATCTCCAGAACTAACAGATTTTTTGAAATTCTGTAAAAAGGTCTAAGTTCCTGAATAGTTTTACTATGTTCTGTGAAAAAATCATAACCATCAGTCAAATACTCGTTCGTCTATTTAAGATTGAAGACAAAAATTTGCAAAGAAAAATAAACCTTGAGCACAAAAAATGCTTTTTTAAACACTTTTTTCCACCGAAAAACAAATAACTTTTACAGACTTACCATCCCCAAACATTGAAGAAGCCTCTACTAATTAAAGTAAATGAGATGAGATAAGATAAAACCTTAAAATCAACCAGAATTTACAACCTTTTGTCCAAAGCAGAAGACGTGCTTTTCTCGCCGCCATCTTGTTTTTCGAATGAGAATTCTAGAGAATTCCATTTGTTTCCAGCTCCCGCCGTCTTTTTTCATCCAATCACAGTGAGGCTCGAACTTCAATTTTTGAGGATTACGATTTTACCAGTTTTTTAGCAATTTTTGCCTCGCTAGCCCAAATCTCGCAACCTCTTTACCTTGAGGAAGATCGAAATTAGAGTTTTTCAGCATTCCGAAAAAAACGCATAGCAGAAATTTTTTCATCTTCACAGGATCGATTCTCAACAACAAAATACATCTTTTGGTGTTTGGGTTTGTTTCTGACGTTTTTTCTTCAAAGAATATCGATCACTTTCCTTTTCCCCTTGAGCCCGCGAGAAAAAAATGACTAGCTCGTTTTCGTGGGGGCGAATAAAGATGAGGCGGCAATCTTGCACTGAGGGTGCTACTTAGTTTCAGCCCTATTTTGCGCCCACGATAGAATGGTCCAAACACGGGGGTAGTCTAAATGATAAACTATGTCGTTCTGTAAGTGTTTATTTTCTGAGAGATACAAATAGTATATTTGAATATATTAATTTATTTATTAAAGTATTTTTGAGCGCAAATTTAAATATAAGGTTAAGTAAAAAACGAATGATAACAGTTCTGTTTATTCCTCAAACCCCCTGGAAAAGCTTTTTTTGCTGACTTAGCCATTATACAAATCTCGGAAAAGAACTCCCATAGGAATTCCGATACCTAACCCGATTGGTTAATTTTGGAACGGCTTCAAGAAAGTCCTGGAAAGTCATAATGGCAGATGATTTTAAAAGTTTCTGAGGGAATGTGTGTAATTTATCGATGTTGATGGCTTGTTGATTCTTTTTAAAGAAAAAAGATAACAGGTATAGCTTTTTCTAATCCTGGAATATCGAGGTTCCAGCTACACTGAATCAGATCGCGCGATTTCACTTTCGCTTTCTCTTGTCTAATAAGACTGCGGGATTTGAGTCATGTGACATCTCTATCAAAAACCCGCGCGAAATACAGGGGGTCACAAAATTGAAATACAGGGGGTCACACTACTGGCTACAGGAACTGAAAGCAAGCAATTAAGGCCAATATTTTTGGTTTTTCTGAAGGACAAAAGGTATAGGAAGCTTTACTGAAAGAGGGATAAGGCTGGGACAATCTTTTTAAAAGATATGGACAAAAAAAGGCATTTTTTTGGGTGATAATTAAGATTTTACTTAAAAACTTTAATTCTCTTACCCCCGTCTCGGGCCCCCCTGATATGAGCAAGGGAACCATGTTGGCCACCCCTACTGAAAATTTCAGATCAAAACAAACAAGGAATTAATTCCTGTAACTCGAAGAAAATTGGAAAAAGCTGGTTTTTGACCAGTTTCTGATCCTAAAGTGCTATTTTTTGGTAAAAGCTATGCAATTTATGTTTGGAATTCTAGAAAGCTTACCCATTCATTGTTAGTACATTTTTTATTTGAAAGTAATCTCTTCATGGAATAAAAAGATATAGTCAAATCTTGTAGGGTCATTTTTCAAAAATTTTTTGCCAAATTCGATTTTCGCATTTCTCCATTTTACCCTACGCAAACGCACGTGGAGGGTCGTAATCGAGTATAACGATTCGTCATCGATCGTTAATCGATTCGTCATCGATCGTTAATCGATTTGTTATCGATTGTAAATCGAGTATGAGTCGATAGGGTCGATAAGATCGATAAAAGATCGATGATAGATAGATAAAATAAATAATCGATAACTAATCATAAGCATAAAAAAATCTTGAGTATCGATCCTCTATCGATCTCCTATCCGGATCGTTAAGTAATCCATCGATCACATATCGATCCATCATCGAGCTGTCCGATAATCCTATCGAGCGCGGATGTCTGGGCCTACGCAAGATTGAAGCGTTTGGGTAAAACAAACAAGACAAAACTCCAAAAAAGCTGGTGTTTTGAAGAGCGCTTCCGTGCGATCGAAATATCGCTGTTTGTGACGCACTGATGAGCCCCCCTGCAGCACCTTGGACTGACTACCCAATTCCTCTCACATGGCATGATGGGTTGACCTGGGCGAAGGCTCATTTACTTGCCAAGGTGAACCGCTGCAATTAGGAATCGAACCTCAGTCGCCTGCAGAGCATGTGCAGCAACCAAAGGTTAATGACCAGCTTTTTTAATGGTCGAGTTTTTAAATCATTCTGTATGACTTTGTGATTAGGAAAAGGTCTTTATCAGCAGAATCACATCAAGGTACATCTCAAGGTGTAAAAATGGCAAAGGTACCACAATAAGCAGTCAATTCCAAAAATTTTTGCTACCATGTTTATTTTTGTTTTGAACAGCAAAGTCTAAACTTGTAGACTGGGTACGAAGGTTACGTAATGGGTTAGTTCCGTTAAATACATAGCCCTAATGTATTTCATAAAGAAAAACCTACCGGGTAGTCGTAATAAGCACGGACAAAATCACGTGATAAAAAATCAAAACAAATCTAGACAAGACCAACTGACCAACAAACTGCAAGTGCAAAGACGGGAGAGGATAATTACAAGGTCTCAAAAGAAGGTTGTCTATTGCTCATTCCGACATCGACTTATAACCTGACTGAAATTCGAGCCGTTACTAGCAACCCTGCGGGGCCCAAGGCGCCGAGTATGCACCCGGCACAGTGACAAGCCGTTACTAGCAACCCTGACCCTACCTAACTGTTAGTTAATCAATTCCAAACAACAAAACCCCTGGAAAATTTAAAATGTCGGAATGAGCAATAGACAACCTTCTTTTGAGACCTTGTAATTATCCTTTTCCGTGCAAGACAAGGCATCCAGACATCTGATTTCTGAATCTGAAGATTATCAATGATCAAGGGACTCTTATGAAAATGGTAGATAAATAAAATAGCTTTAGGGGACATTATGCTTATTGCTAAGGGGAAGAAGGTTAGCCAAATGCAAACAAAAATGAACAGGAGAGGAGGGCAAGCAACGTCAAGCAACCAACCAAGTGTCGTCCAACAAATTTCAGGTCATGTCCGTGCAACAAATAGCAGAACATTCTTTTGCTGTTCAGGTATCAGGCCACAAAATTTGGGATTTTTATCTCCAAATATTTTTGGGTCATGTTCGGAGCTAGGTATTTCAAGTTTTAAAATGCCCAATAATAAATGGCCCGAGCTATTATTTACACCATGGCACGCGTGGGCAGGTCTGCTGGTGGTACTGCTAGCTAGGAGGGTAGGTGGCAGTGCAGGGTTGCTACGTCTGTCTGAAATGTCTGGAATTAAGTTTAACTCTGTTCTGTGTCTGGAAAGTCTGGAAAAAGTCTGGAATTGGCATCTAAAAACTTACCTGTCATTTGGCGAGTTCCTGTAGACACGCGGCCACAATCAAAAAAATTATAACGTCACTCAATAAAAAATGAGGTTCGTGTCTTTTCGCACTTTTTTTAGCCTAGACGATGTAGCACAAACATAGTCAGTATAAGCACACTGTCGAAAGCATCCAACGAGGACCTTTTTTTAAATATCTGTTTCCCAGACATAGCCTTCCTGGAAAATTTGATCTGTTGGCCGAATATTTCAAAAATCTTATTCCTAGAAATGAAGATCTGTTTCTCCGCAAAACCTAAATTTTTAATCTCAAAGTATCTTTCCTAGAAAATTTGATCTGTTTCCACAATTTTCAGGATTAAAATTTTGATCTGTTTTCCCAAATAGGATATCTGTTCCCCTCTCCTGGAAATTTTCATCTGTTTCCCTTTCTTTTTGTTATTGATATCTGTTTCCCCCATAAAGTTCAATCTGTTTCCAATGCAATATCATCTTTTTTTGGAAATAGATATCTGTTTCCCAATTTATTATGTCATCTCCTAGAAATATTGATCTGTTTCTCTCTGATGACGTCATAATGAAAATCATCCAACGCATTTTTTATCTTCTATACCTTCTTCGTCTTTAATGAAGCACTCAAAGTTTACTCAAAGTAAGTACATGAGATATTCTTATAATTAATGATATTCATTCAAACACGCTTCGTTATGCGCTGCGGTGGAGTGCATGACGTAACTCGCGCGGCATCAACTAACTCGCCTTCTGTTGGAAGATCATATTGGGCGTTTTGGCGTTACCACCCTCGACGCAGCGAGCGCCTTTGTCTTTCCGCAACTCTTTCCACCATTTTAGATGGCCTCAACAATAGATCCAAAAGGGTGCCATAATCTTGGAAGATAATTTGTTTTGGTCTCCGGCTTTGGGAAGTAGCAATGTTTTTGGTTGTTTTCAATGGAAAATGGTAAGAAACTTAAGTTTACAAGTGTCATTTATTTTTGCTGGCTTATAGAACAGTCAGGAACAGTCGCCTTATTAGGAGACGCCTCCTGATTAGGAGACCCGTCTCCTAATCAGGAGGTTCACGTCTCCTAATCAGGAACGAGCAAACTGCGCATGATTTGATTGCTCCCAATGGAAAGAGCACAAAAAATTGATTCCATATGGTGATTTTCAGAAAAATCCACCGGTGGAATCAATCACAATTCTAATAATCCATAAGAACCAAAACAATCAGAAGTAAGAATCTGTCTTCTGAACAAAAGCGTCTCAAAAAGAAAAATGGCGGACATGAAAAAAATCAAGAGGGGCTTCCTTGTAGTGCTTTATATTAGGATTGTGATCGATTGCACCGAGAAATTTTGATAATTTTTTTAAAACTGTACCAATTCGAGGCTGCTCTTTCCATTAAAACTAGTTTCAAAATGCGCGGAAAAGCCTAAAGCCCTTAAAATTGAGATAAAAGTTTTATGTCTCCTAATTAGGAGACGGGTCTCCTAATCAAGCGACCCCAAGCGACCTACATGTCTCCTAATCAGGAGACGTCTCCTAATCAGGAGGCGTCTCCTAATAAGGCGACTGTTCCTGACTGTAGAATGGCAGGATCCTGGATGGTTTCCCTAACTGCCTGTCTGGAAAAAAATTGTGGAATTTGAAGGAAATAGTCCTGAATAAAGCTAGACGGTGTGTCAACCGAGCGAATTGAGCACCGAATCAATTGAACGCAACTGAATGCAATCGAATAATTGCAATTTGATTGTCGAACGCAATCGAATCGCAATCAAATATTACCCAGGATTTTCCGTTCGATTGCTTTGATTACGTTCGATTGTATTCGATTACATTTGATTGATTTAATCAATCAAAATATGAGATTTAATTCGCTTTGGTACGGTACTTAAAGGGGAATTAACGTTTGGAATTAACCCTGAAATTTTTTTTCGAAACATTACCTAAAGAGGAAGAAAAATTTGATCGAACAAAGAAAGAACCACTTCAAAATGTCTTTTATTCATTGAGTTATTTAATCTTTTTTAATTTCTCACATTTTCTCACATTTCTTTCTTTGGCTCTCCAATGGAGAAAAACTCCCCCCTGTGTATTTTGTGACGTAAAGTGCGTTCCAACTATTCTCACTGTTACACTCTATTTGGTTGTAAAAGAGATATAAAACGTTAGAAATGAGTCATCCGGTAAAGATTTTTTGGAAAATTGAAAAATCAAAATGGCGGAATTCCTGTTGACCCGAAAAAAAATTTTTCATCAAAAACTGAAAGATAGTACCAAAATCTACCAGTGTGCAAAATTTCAGCTTAATCGGATCAAAATTGGCCTAGTTATTAAAGTTTTGAATTCTGGTCAGTAAATTACTGGTCTGTAAATTACATTTTCGTAAATTGGGCATAACTTACCAACCACGGTTGCTAGAGAGCTGAAATTTTTTGTGTGTGATCCACCCAAGATATGTGACCTTGTGTCAAAATTTCAGGAAGATTTGAAGACCCCCATGATCCCACTTTTTCTGATTCTTAGGTGCATCTGCTCTTAAGTGCTCTGCCTAACAAAGTGATCCAATTTAATTGAATTGCAATCAAACTCATTGAACATAAGGCGGCAATCACAAATATCCTCATTTTGCGTCCTCGTTGGATCTAGAAAGTGAGTCGGTCGGTCGGTAGTAAAAATTTCGGGTTTTCTTAAAATTGGTTTGTGAGGCAGTAAAAGGTAAAAGGGTGTTAACTGAGGCAGCAGGATGCCCAATTGCATGTATGTTTTGCGTGGTTTCAGATTATGAAGTTTAAACACTGTGATCATTGACAAATAATGGCACGTGTAAAGATAAACAAAGTTACACACAAAAATCGGCAATAATAAAAATTTTGAGCAAAGAAAATGTCATCAAAACAAAAAGTCTGAAGAATTTACCGACTCTCCGACTCAATTTTACTCAATTTTACTCAATTTTTAGGAGTCGGTCGGGCAACGCGAAACGAAGATATTTGTGATTGCTGCCTAACTGCCTAATCATAATCGAAGGAAATTGAAGATTAATCTCGTATTTCTATCTCTATTTGATAATTCATACTGTCAACTGCTCCAACTTGAGACTATCTTACGCAACATGGGACGGCCATTCCACCACCATTTCACCGAACCTCCAAAGTCATTTGATTTGAGTTAAATGAACTGCGTATTTAAAAAATACATGATTTCTCTTTTGCACCGAGTAGGCTTTTAAATCGAAATATGAAAAAAATCTGTAGTGGAAGACGTGCGAATGTGAGCGTTTGACGTCACTCGCGCAGCAAGTTGCACACTCGCTATTTGTCAATCTCATCGGGCGGTAGGCGGTTAGGCGGCTGGCGTTCTCTAATTCTCTATTCGGCGTCCAGTCATTTTAAATGAAAACAAAAGTTAAAAAGGGCGCGCCATCAGTGAAAGTTATCGTGACATGTTATTAGGGGGGATGTTATTTTGCAAAAATGGCATAAATTCTTAGCCCATTTGTCAAAAGTTGCCTTTGGGTATAAAAAGAAGAAAAATTCATGTAAAAACCCTGTGGTACTTTTTTCAAGGTTGCCACGGGTAGGGTGCCACCGCTGCTCCGCCAGCAAAATCGAAATTTCAAAAATTTTCAAAACATAGTGAAGTGACCCCTCATTTGAAAGGTATTTTCAT
Organism: Clytia hemisphaerica; assembly: GCF_902728285.1. NCBI lineage: Eukaryota > Metazoa > Cnidaria > Hydrozoa > Leptothecata > Clytiidae > Clytia > Clytia hemisphaerica. The sequence goes on along the minus strand of NW_027104406.1, from coordinate 192,097 downwards.
GCTGATTAAGAAAGTCAATATAATGAGGTTGAATAACACTGTCACAAAAAGTAATTTCCGACAGTTGGCAAAATTTTGAGGATTTTGCTAAAAACGCAATTTTTTGATCGTTTTTCTTGAGTTACTTCTTGTTAGAGTGTTTCACACCCTTACAATATTGATTTTCTTAATCAGCATGAAAATACCTTTCAAATGAGGGGTCACTTCCCTATGTTTTAAAATTTTTTGAAATTTCGATTTTGCTGGTGGAGCAGCGGTGGCACCCTACCTGTGGCAACCTTGAAAAAAGTACCACAGGGTTTTTACATGAATTTTTCTTCTTTTTATACCCAAAGGCAACTTTTGACAAATGGGCTTAAAAAATTAGTCTTAACATCCCCCCCTAATGTTATAACAGAAAGTATCATTGATAAACTTGGTGGAGTTTTCAAAACAAATTTGTTGTCAAAGAGATTTAACAGTAAGTGAAAATACAGGCCAGATATCAACAAGTCCCATGTTGCGTACACTCGTCCCAAGTTGGAGCAGTTGACGGTAGAAGGTTTTACAAAACCTATTCTCTTGAATATAAAAATAAATTTAATACAAAAATAAAGAAATACTAAAAAAATCTAGGATTGAAATATGAAAATATATACAATGAATGATGGGTTTAAATGATGTTAATGTTAAAGACAATCAATTGAACCAATCTAACCTTACTCAAACGCAATCGAACATAATTGAATATTACCCAGGAATCGACCGTTCAATTGAGATTCGATTACATTCGACTAAACGGGGGGACTAAACCCAAATAAATTTATCAAGAATTTGCATGCAAAATCCCTTTGATATTTTGCTTTGTCAAGGTGGGGGCTATGTTTCTAGAATTTAGCCTGGGTCTATTTTCCTTAGCCCCCCCCCTGAAAAATGCTGGGGGCTGGACCCCACTAAATGATGATAATAAAGTAAAGTTTGATTTCAGATGTGATTTTATTATTTACTGGTGTTCTTAAGTAAAAATTCTACTCAATAGTCGGTCAAGAATATACAATACAATACAAATTATAATGCTCTAAACAGCACAAACATCAAATATCAACAGATTGGGAGGTTATTGTCACGAAGAAGGATCAAAGAAAAGTTAACCATTCAATCATGTCAAACGAATATGAATTCAAAGTGATTATGGTTGGGGATGCAGGCATAGGCAAGACAACCATGATAGCAAGCTTGATGGGTGATCCTCTCCCTCATACTTACGTACAAACTCAAGGTATTGAAATACTCTCTGTTTTCCTTCCTTGGACTTAAAATAATGTAACAATTAAGAATAACAATCTTTCCTTATTTGATTGTTTTGACTCCCATTATACTGTTCATAGCCCTTATAACGTTATTTCCGCAGGGTTGTGAATGGTACTAAAAGCACAAAAATAATGCAAGTAAAAGCTAAAATCAGTGCATTCAGAACAAAACAAGGGACTTTCATTGTTTCAATAAGATCGACATATTGAATAAACAAAATGGCATTATTCCACTATCAATTTTAACTTTTACATGAATTTTGTTTTGCTTTTGACATAATATATATCATTTTCATTTTTAGGGACTAAGGTTAGCAACTATGTAACAGAATACAGAGGGAAGAAAGTTACACTAAAACTATGGTAAGAAAGTCTCCCCTTTTCATTGAGTCTCATCGATCAAAAAAATCATTGTCTGTTGAATTACATTTCCAATTAAGTATGAATTTCAAATCTGCAAGATAGGACATTTTGTGTGACCCTCCTGTTTTTACACTTGTTACCTGCATGACAATAGTTTCGAATATAAAGTCTCCACATACTATTGAAACAGATTGTAGAATTCTTCAAACACATTTCGGATAGACCTTAGATAGTAAGATTGTTTACTTTTCTTTTCCAGGGATTTGTCTGGTGGGGATACATATAGAACTTATGTAGCCGGTTGCTTTGGTGGTGCTCATGTAAGTCAAATATTTATACTTTCTCTTATAAATTTTGTATGTAGAAGGGAAGAGAGCTACAGTGCTAATGTATAATAATCGTTATATTTTTCCCTAATGTTTCACTCAGGATTAACACATTTCATCCAGAAGCTATGTATATTGCAAGCTGGCAGAGAGTATAAACCTTTCTGTAGACCTTTCTAGGGAGAAGACCCTCTCAAAAAACTACCTGACATCTTTTGTAAAAGAGTAGATGGCCATCAGCCTATGTAACATAATTATTTGTTTTAATTTTAGGCAGCTATAATTGGATACAGTATGACAGACAGTGAAACACTGCTCCATTTGAGGGATTGGCATGATATGATGAAAAATGTAAGTAAATAATTGATAATGATAATTGAAATCTTTCCATTGATTAAATGTAAAACAATCTATATTATAATCCGAACTCTCACATAAAGCTTTTTCGCTAGCTGTTTTTAGCACACGGCAACTCTTTTTTGCGCCTTTTCTATATTTGATCTTTCAATTGGCAATTTCAACATGTATTTTCTTTTCATTTTTTCTAATCTTCTTTTTTGAACATTTTCAAGAGCACTTTGAAATTGAACAATCATTCTCTTTTTCTTTTTCATTAAAATCAAATATCCAACTTTCAAATTTTCAAAGCTATTCAAAGTCTTTCAAAATCACTGTCGAATGCCAACCCAGGATGGCTAGCCACGATGGCTGAACTGCTCGCATAAGAATTTTACATGGTACTCTTGCTTGTGGTAGATTTTAGCAATACAAGATATTTTTCCTTGTCCCTAAATTAAAAAATATGGCAGTTTCCATTCGATATGCTTTCAAAATAACTCCATTTTTTACCTTTCTTGCAAAATCAGCTTGGTGAAAGTAGCAAAAAATTAATTTAGACAATTTTCTTGAAACATATCAAAATCATCTTATCTAATTTTTTCCTTGGAAAATGCAAGAAATTGTCTTGGTAGATTTTCCTTAAGAAATACAAGAATCTGCTTTAGGTTGTTTCTATTACCAAAAAAAAAAGAAATGTGTTTTTCAGGAAATTATTTTAATTAATGTTCCATTCGATATACAAGAAAATATTGTAGTTCTTTTTGGAACTACCTGGAGGTCCTATAAATTAACCTGTGTTCGTCCGTTCGTCTGCTGCCAACTTTTCTCGGGATTGAAACATAGGAATTCTGTGATTTTTGGTACAAAGGTGCAAAATGGTGATTATCAAAATGTGACGGAGCCCGATTTTCGAAAAAAAGAATTTTTGGGCCAATTTGGGACCAAAAATTGGGTTTTTTGGACTTTGTGAAAAATCTGTTCATTAGTTTTTCCTAATCTTTTGTACAAAGACGTAAAATTAAATTGTGCTAAATATGAAAAAGGTCATTTTTCGAAAAAAAACATTTAGGCACCAACTTGCAAAATTTTAAATTATTCAGTTTTTGTTTCTACATGGCTTTCATTAAACAGGTAGGTCCGTAAAAGTATCGCTTGTTTTCCTTGGAAAATACAAGGAATCATTTACATATTTCTCATAAGGAGAAAATACATTTAGTTTCTCAATAATTACAGCGAGCGAAACGAGCTTGATTATCATAGTAAAGAGCCGTTTAAGACGACGCCATGACGGCTAGTAAGTTTAGATTTTGCTTTGAGCTGAGCTCGAGTGCAGACGCATTAGATTAAAACAAACACTCAAGCCTTTAATTATTTGAACACAATTATTGGAAGCACAACTTTTGAAACGATGCAAACTTTTTCCTTTATTCTTAGGTGTATGATATAAATGGACCAGACTCATTTGAGAGTTTACAAAAAGTTGTTGTTGGTTTCAAATGTGAAAGTAAAGTTGTCACTGTGTCTTCATCACAGGGAGAAGATGTAAGAGAAAATCACTGAACTTTATAAAAACTTAGATGATCCTATCGTCTACAAAAGGTCACTAAGAAGAGAATAATTTAGGAGGAAGGATAAATTTGAAAATGTAGTTTAGGGGTGGAGTAAGCAGTGGCGGAGGTGTTTACAGTGTTTGCTCCAGACCCTACCGCCACTATTTTTCCCTTAACCCTATTCAAACTAGGCTTTTAGGGGCGGTTCAGAACTAGGGGGGGGCTTTTCCTGTACCACCCCTTAACTTTTGATCTAGTGGGTCTTTTTGGATGAAATTTGGCACACAAGGTCCTTGTCACGTAAGGTAACTTTTGACAAAAATTTTTTGTGATGACGTCACTCATCATGCCCAAAGTGAGCAAAAACAAAAATTTTCCATTGTTCTTATAAATAGCTATTGTATTCTAACAAAGGCTTTAGAAAAAAGTTGCCTGAGTTTAAAATGCTTATTTTATCCTAAATATTCAATAAATTACGGTTTAAACGATATATTTGACATTAAAAATAAATTTGTATTGGAAAAGTGTCAATTTTTGTGACACCTTACTGTCAGAAATGTCATCATGCTCAAGGTGTGAAAATATTTAGGTGTCAAATTTTTTTTTATTTTGAAGCAAAATAAAAGTTAAGAATTTACAGAAAATTTCACGGTAAAAGCTCTATTATTTCAGGAGCTATTACCAATAGTTTGACTTCCGAACAGAAAGAGCCCCCCCCCCCCGTAGTACGAATAGGGTTAAACCGCCGTGATGGCTGTAAACTGTGTGTATATGTATTTCTCGCGTTTACTATCCCTCTAACGGACGATAGCATCGTCTAGTTTTTCATAATCCCTGAAACCCGAAATCTTTGATTGGTTTTTTTTTTGAAAATACCTTAATTGTACCACTACTCAATGTGGGTGTGAATGAACCTAGAACACTAGATCTAATTTTCTTGAATACTTGTGAAGTAGCGCTGCTAGATGTTTCACAAAGTTTTAACATTGCAATTTTCAAAAGAACTCACGATCAAAGATGGCGTATTAATTTAGCCTGACCTCTCTAGTGGAGGAAATGTTATCGCTTGCACCGTTTCAAGTACTATTTTCTTAGTAGCTTTCACCTCCTTTAGACTTCTTTTTGTTTTCGAATATAGAAGCAGAATTTCTTTCTTTCCTTTCTCTTTCGTATCATCAATCAATAAGTTATTTTCGCCGTGATACTCCTCTTGGTTGGAAACAACCAAACTGTCTAATTAACATATGTCAAAGATTATGCCACACCATATTTCATTTTCCACTACTTTTCAAAGTTGCACTTTTCTTTCTTTCAGTGTGCCAAGTCACTTAATTGCCCTTATTTCGAAGCAACAAAAGTCGACGATAAATCATATAAAGACGTAAGCCATATGTTCATCTTCCCAATGTCTAGAAATTTTGTTGTTATGTATTGATGATTCATTTTTTAAGACAATCAATGTTATTACCGAGGCTGGCAAGTTCTTTCAGATTTTGGTAAAATTATAACATAAGTTTCTTATTATTTTCCTTGAAGATTCTTTGGAAGATCCTGGACGCACTTTTTGCTCGTACCTCTGTTAAAGTAAGTCTATTGTTATCTTTCTTTGTTTGAAATAATTAACATCTTCCCTCGTTGTGCAGATCTTCAGATATTGAAAATAAATATTCGGACATCATTTTGAGAATCTAAGGACAACTCGGGTAATTATTTTTAAGGTACAATTTATTGGAACACCTGGTAAGCATTGTATTTATTGTGACAGTGAATGATGTAATTTTGGTTTTCTTCAGAACTTGATATATGTTCATAATTTTGCGTTATAGGATAGAAATAAAGAAAAACTATACTCTGAGCGCAAGAATACACCTCGAGTCGTTGATGATGATCCTTCACAACCCTTACTAAATAAAAATAAAGCAGCTCCTCCTCAAGAGAAGCAAACACCAAGTATTTGTGGCTGTGGATCTTGTGTTATATCCTAGGACAGTTTTGCTCTTTAAAAAGCTTTAGGTAGGGGGTATTATAATGATGGTTCAAGAATGAAAGCTTTCCTTGCATCGTTGTAGATTGATCGGTTTAGGGTTCAATGTGTGCTTGGACCGTAAATCCTAACACAGGGGAGGTCTACGCTCTTTTGTAAGAATATCCTCTGTTAGAGTATCGAGGGAAATTACCTCCAAATGGAGTTTGTATGAAAAGAGGATTTTGATAAAAATATAATTGATTTTGTAATGAACAAGATAAGATTATTTGCTTCAAATCTTTAACAGAGAAATCATGCATGAAATTTAAATAGCTCTTATATACACCCCCCCCCCTTTTCACAGATTTACTGGAAACCCTTCCCACTGGAAAATTGTCCAAAATATCGTCCCCGATTGAAAATTATCCTCCAATTTTTCTCCACTGAAAATTTTCAAATAAACAATATCGTCACTGCAAAATATGCTTTTTTCCTCTCACCGCTGAATTTTCTGACTTGAAAAAAAAAGAATAACAATCCCCATCGAGTTTCAGTCCGTTATTTTTATCCCCGCTGGCTAAAAAAAATTCTACCGGGTCTGTGAGAAGGGGGTGTTCTTATGTTCTGCTCTTATGTAGCTCGAGGTTTAAGTTGAAAGGAATAATCAAATGGGTTAGGGCTTTTAGCCAATAGAAACTTTCTGTGGTTCTGCTTAAAATTTTTGCCTATCTCTTTTCCAAAGTTTGTAACCTTAAAAAAAGGTTTCTACACCTTATGTTGAAGTTTTACTGTTTCTTTCCAATGAATGCGAAACTTGTAGCTTGAATATCGTTGATTACATTTGAAAGCTTTTTCTCCAGGACCACAAACAGAATTAATCTACAGTCCAAAGGTCTGCAACATCTAATTGTCTCACTATGAATTAATTTTTTTCTTACAATTTTTATCCAGTTCGATAATTATTTTTATACTTTTTTTAAAAAACGAACGCGAGACATTTTAATTTTATAAATGCATTTATAGTGAATTATACATAATTTATAGTACCTTTTCTTATCAAATTTTATAGACTGAAACAATATAGATTATATTTTATTTAAAGAAGAATTTAGAATAGAGTTTCATAGAACGCAATAACATTGTAAAAATCAATTCCCTCATTTAAATTCACTCATCGAGTAAGTAATATACTCAACGGGAATATAAATATAGTAGTATTCATGATATGCACCATACTAAATTTGAAGTCGATAGCACAATTAGAACACTCTACGTTGAAATTTGAAATTTATGGAAACTCTTTTAGACCACCCGATATACTCAACGGGAATAGAAATGTAGCATAGGAGGAGGGCAATAAGTAACCTTGGTCTGGGAACGGCTGAATCTCTGAATCGACTGAAACCTCTATAATCTCAAGTACAAAGCGCCAAAGATACAGAAGTTTGTTCAAGTGTGTTTTACAGCATCAGGGAATGGAAGGGTGCCAACCGAATTCGAAAAATTTAATTTTTTTTATCTTTTGCTTAAATTGGAGTTTCTTTTTTTAGGAAAGTAATATTACTTGGATGATATAAGCGCTGTTTGACGTTGGGTAAATGTATAGAAAAATGTATCATAATCGATGACCGTCATAAAAACTAGAGATTGAATTTCTCAACAAGGATTATTTGTCCAATTAATTGTCGTCAAACTTTCCCCAAAGATCTATCTCACTAAAGTCGATCATTCAATTGAAAAAAATTATTTTTGGAAATTCTGATTACGTCAGCAAAAAATAGGATTTTTTCGTTTCTTCCTAATTTCTGCTGACATCATCAAAATTTCGAAAAGTTTCTTCTTTAAAATGATCGACTTTATAGTGAGATACATCTTTGGTGAAAGTTTGAAAACAATCGGATAAACCTATCTTGAGAAATTAAATTTTTAGTTTTTATGACGTCGTCGATTATGACGTCATAATCAGTTTTTGCGTTTTTTTGCGAAAATCAGCAAAGAAACAATTAGGTTAAGGCTGGCGCAAATGTTGGGTTCGTTTGCGCAAGTCATAAAAGGGCAACTTTTTAAGAAAATTATTGGAAATCATGTTGGATGAAGTTTGATCATGCATTTGCGTAATCATCTTGGATGAAAATGTTTGACGTTTTTGCGCAAATGACTTTTCATGCAACTTTTCGAATTTTTCCACGAAACTTTTCTTCCAACATTTCGTCCAACCAACGATGTAAAAATAATAGATAACCAACTACCTCTAGAAGGCACTTTTCCCAAGAGAACAACCATTGTTTTCCTATTGAAATGAGCACTCCTTTAAATAGCTCTGTGTGCAGTGCGTGTTATGCTTTTAGCTAGATTTTGACACACTTTTTGACATCCACTGAATTGATAGAAAATTTCAATTGTTATTTACTGCCAATTTTGGATTTTTTTTCAAAAGATAAAGGTACCAATCTTTAGACAAATTGACTACGGATCGGCCTGATACCACTTAATCTTCATCTGGATATATAAACGCTCATAAAATGATGTTATCTGAAAAATATATGTGTGATTTGAAGTGCGATATCTCACGAATAAAAAGTGCATGAAGGTTGCCTGATACAAAATAAACAGATGAATGTTTATAGAACAATAATATCTAATTAAAAAATTATCCTTCTGTGAGGCTGCCTATAGGAAAATACACTTTTTCTAACCCAAATTTTGGAAAAATGTACATCACGTGATCGATTCTGTCCAATAGAAGGTTGCAAATGAAGCAAGTTTTTATTTAATTGCACTTTTTACGATGCAAAATGTCATTAATATTTTTACAACCGTAACACGGATGTTTTTTGAGAATCAAGGCAAGTTGGTTATCTATTATTTTTACATCGTTGGTCCAACAATGAATTGGAAATGTTTGGATTGAATTTGGATTCATTTGCGCCGGCCTTTACACATCAGGTTAGAAACTTCATCGCTTCATCATAGTACCTAGACAATGCTATCGTCCGTTTAAAAGTCAGTAAAAACGCGGGAAAGAGTTAGGGCGTCAGGGCGGTTTACGGGAAAAAAGTGGCGGTAGAGTTTTGGAACAAAACACTGTAAACATCTCCGCCACTGCTTACTCCACCCTAATTTATCATGTATAGGATCGTCTACATAGTTTTTTTTTTTTTTTTTTTTTTTTCTCTCTCCGATGATATATATAACTCATTGATTAAAATGAAGAATAAAACAAATATGCAATAAACTATAAAGTGACTGCAAAAAAGGAATGACAGGTAAGACAGGAAAAACAAAACAAAACAAAACCATACAAAGAAAACGACCCAGAGACTTTAGCATAACCTTGCGGTCACGCCGGGCTGAAAGAAAACACACGGAATACTCATGCGATAAATGATAAAAAGTATAAAAATTAATAGAAATTTGATTCGCATTAAATGTTCTGGTTTAAGTTATTTGCCATTTCGGCGAAATCAACATCAGCCATCTCGATGGAGTGTTGATTCCTTCGTGTTCCTCTTATGCAAAGCAAGCAGGATCGTAATAAGGAGAAGTTTAACTTTGCGCGTATGGAGTTTATTACCATAGACTTTGGAATGTTGCGCTTCTCCGAGATTCGGGTCGCCGCATGCGAAAAGAAACGATCGCATTCACGACTCATTCCTCCGAAACAGGTGAAGACCAGCGGTGTGAACGATCCTCCTTCCACGGTCCGAATTCTTTCATTGTAGCACCTCTTTTTTTCGTTCTCGTTCTTCTTGTGTGCAGCCTGAAGACTCTGGTTAAGGTGGCTCTTAGCTAATGGGTTGAAAACCCTTATGTCTACAAATGCTAATTGCCCCTTCACCCAGAAATCTTTGACTGCGACATCCGTTCTCGATCCTTCCGTCTTGATGGCTGTCTTGTATGTCATCCGTTCGCCAGTCAACGGAGTAAGTGTAGGTTCGACTATAACATGGTTGCTGATTTCTTTTGCGATCTCGGCGGTAAGATCACGAAGCTCGTTGTGTCGGGAGATGATGAAACCGCCCCGAGGACAGTTCATTGCGTGTTGGATGTCGAAAGCCAAACCACAGACACATGTTGTTGGTAGACGCCTCAACGGGATGTTATAACGAATAAAGATTGCATCCCAGAAGGCTTGTTTCTCAAGATAGAATCCATTTGACTTGATTGGCAGAGCTGTCAACCAAAGGGAAGCACCATTCTCCGTAGAAGCTTCAATCGATTTTAGCTTCAATTGGCATTGAGTCTCTTCTTTGATGTCATCAAGTTGTTTTTGGTTGTCCCTCCGTTTGTCTACCCTGATCGCTATTTTGATCTTCATTTGCTCTTTGGCATCTTCCTCATACACTTTTTGGTGATCTTTTAGCTTTTCTCTTGAAGAACGAGTCACTTTGATGGAATTTATGTACTCTCGTTCGCACATCTCTGACGGAATGATAAGTCCCATCCCACCAAATCTTGGTGGAAGGGAGAGCAGTTTACGATCCAGAGAGTTGAACTCATGCCCTTGGAAGAGAGTCTTGATCAATGCATCGATGGCTTCATCTAGAGGTTTAAGGTGTTCTTTGATGTTTGGTGTCGTCCTCATGATATATACATATCTGTGTCGTAGACCGGATAAACGCAGCGAAGGCAAGATGTGGTTGAGTCTTCGCGATATCTTGAAGAAGGTGGAGTTCTGATACCCACTCTTCGACTTTCTTCTCCATAAAGGCGTCTTTTGTTGGTTCATCACTGATGATAGTGCCAAGATGTCTTCTACCCCTCGTTGTTATATTGATCGGCGAGCTTTTGAAAAGCTCTCTTGCAGTGTCAGAACTTTCTTCCTTTACAATTAGCCTACAAGTACCCTTCATGACCAGTGATTTGTTTAGTCATTTTCTGATTTTTTTTTCTGAAAGCTGTTATTACCCTTATTAGTAAAACAAAATCCATAATGAACCCAGGCGGTGTAGTTGGAGAAAAGCGCCCTCGGTTTTCACCACCCTGTATATGAAAGAATCGTCTGGAAAAAAATTCGAGCAAAAAAGATGACGTAAAGCTAGGTTACACGGCGTCGTTTATTTCTTACATGTGATGTTCATGGAAAGCCGGCAAATTTCTGTTTCGTCGTTGTTGGTATAAGAAACTATCAATTTGTCGTGTTTTTTGCCTCCCTGTACATTCTAAAATCAAACTCTCATCTTTTTATACCGATTGAACAAGCGAGTCAACTTTTTCGTCAAATTTTTATTTTCGAAGATCTGGGACGAGTTTCAAGCCAATCAAAAAAACGAAAGAAAGAAAATGTGACGTCATTGCATGACAAAGTGTTTTTATAAAGAAAACACATCGAAGCTTGTGGCAAGAAAAAAATTGTTTGAGCCGGTGAGTTGTCGTATTTTGAGTCCTAAGTTTTAGTTGGAAACTGGTAAGTATTTTGTGAACTGTTTTTAGTTTCATATGAACTTTAACTTATTGAGTGAGGAAAACTTTTAGCCAATAAATTAAACGAAAATAGAATGCTAAAAAAGCCATTTTACCATCTTGTTTTCATGTTTTCTTCATTCTGTGTTTCGCATGATTAATTAACTGCTTTGGATAACCAATGATGTTTTTCAACAATAAGATTTTAGATATCTAAATATATGTGATAAGTGGTGGATTAATACTTGTGTAGACTTTTGCGTATTGGAGAATGGGCTCTTCCCGCCCATCTCCAGCGTCCAGGCCAGACCAGTTAGGCGGATCTTTAAAAATTGTTTGGTTCCCGTCATTTCAACTTTAAAAAGTGGGTCATTCGGTCGGTCGGTCGAAAATATTTTTTATTGAAGGTACCTGCATTGAGCCCATAATATCATCATGCAACATCTTGTTTTTTAGAAAGTGATGCTTCACGAAATCGGGTTAAAAAATCAGGAAATCATGGAAAAACTGGTTTTTGGTTCACTTTCCGCTGGCGCGCCACGCTTGCTATTTTGATTTGAAAACTTGTAAACACTGAGCGCGCAGAGGTTGACAATTAGGAATCCAGAAGTGGCAGAAGGGGTCTCCGACTCTCTGACTCTAACTTCAGAGTAAAAATCAGGGTCGGTCGGATGACAGGAACCAAACAATTTTTAGAGATCCGCCTTAATGTCTGTTACAGGTTGGTGGCAGCAGGGAGGACCCTCCTGGCGCTCCGGAAACTTGTAGATTTTTCCAGAGCAGCTAAAAAACACTATTTTTCTCTCCAGAAAGTTCCGGAGCTCTTCCGTTGCTTCCAGAGCTCTTCCGGTGCTTCCGCCAGAGCAAGTGATTTTTAACATGTTAAAACCGTTTAAACGTAGTTACAAAAAAATTTGTCCCCAGGTGATGGACTTTGGTAAAAAACAAGAAATTATATTAAGCGCAACACTTGAGTTGAAAACATTGTTGATTACATATATATTGATCACTCTGTCTTCGAAAGCATCACTGGTCGAAAATTCAAAAAAATTAAAAAACGTGAGGTTTCACTACCATGTGTCGGCTGATTTTTTTAAAATACGCACATGCGCAGTTAGTTTTCATATGATTAGCACAGCGAGCCCTATTGTAATTATATCCGGATATCTTGTTCCGAAACACTGGAAGTGCTCCGGAATCTTCCGGTGTTCCAGAGCACGAAAAACAGCCCTTTTTGCTCCGGACGTCTCTGGAGCACCATTGGGGTAGACGAAAATGGAATTCTGAGGTAAAATGTTTTTTTAAATTCCAGGATTTCCGATAAAAAGTCAATTTTTTGATGCCAAAATCTGAAATTGTCAATACTTTTTTGAAAATTTTGACAAATTCTACAGTCCTGTGAGTTTGTCTGGTGCCAAGAACTATCCCTCAGCCACACTGGAAACCTTTTGTCCAGTGTTAGTTCCGGTGCTAATTTTTCGAACTTCTGGACAAAAATAATGCGCACCGGACGTTGAGATTGTCCAGTGTTAAAAAGTATCCTCATCCAACACCAGTCTTTGCGTGTCCGGTATTCGTAAAGTTGGTATGTCAGCAGGGCCGTCCCAAGAAAAAGATCTACAGGGGAGAAGACACCAACCTCACTTAAAATCCTGATTATCAAATGTCCATTGATTATCAGAATCAATCGATATCCAATCAAGGAAAACGTTATTGGTTGCATTGAGTGGTAGAGTCTGGTTATCATTGATTCTGATCTTCCTATTATCTCTAAAGAAGGCTGTTGGAATTAGAAGTTGATGTTGGCATTAGACCAGCTTACTCTAGGGCTTTCAAAGTTTGCAAATAACAATCAAATGGCAGCTTTCATGAGCTACATCTTGGCGCCATTTTCAACCTTCCCCCAACTTGCCCTCCTCGAAAATGGAGAAGAAAATTAAAAATGACTGATTATTGATTACTAACGTGCAGCAGCAAGATAATCAAACAATTTAGAATTTGTTATTTAATGACCAAGATAGCGTTTTGATTTTAGGCTTTGATTCCTGTTACTTCCAGAAGTTTTGCGGTGAATTCTTTGCTTCCAAATCAAGTAAATATTAAAGTGTTTTCGCAGCATCAATCTTTGATTTTCGCCAGTGAAAAATTGCCTATGGAACACAATCAAACTTTACTGGAAAATATTGTTGCATGACCATAAAAAGGAAAAAAAACTAAATTATTAGTTATCTATTCTTTTAAAGCTACTTTAAAACTTCTTGTTACCTTGCGCTTAAAAATCAGAGCTAGTAGGGAATTCATGGACTGGTGTAAAAGGACTGCACTATATATGAGTTTGAGACTTTAATGTCATCTTGGTAAAACGATGTCAATTCTGTATTACTGTATTTGAGTGTGCCATTTTAATAGCTTTCAAGATTTAAAATGTTATTTGATCAAGTGAACATGAAATGTTTCTTATGGTTGTATGGTGTATAATATGAATTAAATGAGTACATATTCTATAATGAACGCGATGTAACGTATTCCTTCCTCAGGAATGGCAGTACCTACTAAATTGAAATTAGTCAAAATGTCAAGGATTATCGTGAAATACACATGTTTACAGTCAAGATTCCATAGTTTTTTGGTCTCCATCATCAGCACATATTATATGCCAGGTAATGATGAGGGTAATCAAAGTTTGCTTTGTTTAAATTGCTCAAAGTGAAGCTAATTTTGTTTTAGCTTAAACTTTTACTTGGATTGTACAATAAATGGAGTAATAAAAACAAGTGCTTTGAAATAATTTGTCATTTAACATGTTTCTCATCTGTGCACTGATCAAATTTTCTTTGCTAGTGGATGTTCTCGTCTTGTTGATCCTGGTAAATCTATTTATGCTGCAGTTTATTGAAATTGTTACTTTCTGATTTCAATTCAGATGATTTCACTTGTGACATGTTTATAAAAGAAATTCTCTTTTTTTAATATGAGTTTGATGTGCTCATAATCTTTAGTTGATTTGTTTTACTTGTGTAATGTCGTTTTAGACATTGTTGTTAATGCATCTTTAATTGTCAATATTATTAATCAACAGTAATCACACTTTTTTCATACTTTGTTTCAATTAACAGATCAGCATTTTGAATCTATCACTTTTGACTTTACATTCTAACGCATTTGTACACACTTCTTTCTTTCAAGATGTTTGTTTTGTATAATCATGAAATAAGCTTTGTCATATGATTGTAATTTGATCAATGGTCTAGGGAGACAGCAAATCAGCAAGTGAACAAAGTATCATTTGTTGAGTTACAATAATATGCTTAGATTTAGGATTGAAGGAGATAAGGAGAGACCATTTTTAACAACGTGGAAAAATAATAACAATTATCATAATTGCCAGTTTTTGTCACTTTTCACCCTAGATTATCCCATTGAAAAAAGATTCTTCATATTCTTCATTTTATTAGTGGTTTAGCTCCAACATTATGTTAAGATTGTGAAACGATAATAAAAAGCATTTCCTTTGATGAAGGACAATTAAACAACTTTATATTGAATTAGTTTTAAAGAATGTTTCTTTGTTACATAATGGAAATCTAATTTGCTCATGTCAGATGATTTGCAGCTGATCTGTCAACTGGATCTTTTCCATAAGATTTGCTAACCTTTGTGTGTAAACAAAGCAAAGATAATAAGAATGCCTCTCTTCTTTGGGATAATGCTTTACTGTATCATTGTACATTGTGTTGGGATACATTTTGGTTAACAAATACTAGCTACTAGCTATCCCATCTATAAAATTCATGTAAACATGAAAGACTTGTTATGTACCTTACAGCAAAAACAGTACTTCAGTTATGTTCTAAAAGCAGATTATTTTTTCTATAAATAAACACACTAAACATGTTTTATTAACTCACTGAAAGTCATCACAAATTTCATGAGAAGACATCCCATAAGTATTACAGTAAGCCCAATAGCAGCATACATTAAAATAAAAATACCACTTAACTACATTTTTTAATTGTCATTGTTTCTGTACCTTATTACACCAAGTATCAAAGTCTCAACCTTTGGAATTTTGATGTTAGATATAGATAGAAAGTTTAAACAGTTATATAATTATGAAAAGCCTCTGATAGCTCTCTACATTATAATCTTGTGTAAATGCTTTGTTTTACATTTAAATGTTCTACCTTTTCTCATTTTTAATAGAGTCATGTGTTTATAAAGTCATATTTTTGTTCATGCCTCTGTAAAAATACTGTCAAAACCTTCAAAAGAATTTTTCTTATCAATAACTTTCTGTTTTTAATATTGATGAATTTTCAAAGAATGTTTGTTTGGCTATCACAATCATCCCAAAGTAGGTTGATTTTGTTTCTTGTAGTAAATTTCCTTATCATTATCCTATCCACGTCCTTTTAAGAGGTGTAAGGAGTACTGTGAAGTGGGAACTCGCATGTCTGTGCTGTAAAATAACTAGTCCACAGGGTTTTTCCTTATCGTTTGCTAAGAGTAAGAGGGGAAGTAAGAGTTTCATTTCATTCTGATATAAATTAGAGTGGTTTAAATTGAAATTATTTCAAAGTTATTTTCTAGCCATTATAGTTTATACACATTATCATAATATACAAAAGGTGTAATCTTGTTATGGCGCTGCCTGAAATACATGATCTAGTTATTATATTATAATATGTGATCTAGTTATTACATGTTTGTTTCTTCATCACCTCATTGTTAAGCTGTAATTTAATTGAATCAACCATCATTATATTACAATCTGACAGTTTGAGATTTCTAAATGCTAATCAGTAACCATTATTGATTTTTTTGTTATTTCAATATGAGCTTACAAAAACAAAAGGCATTTAGTTACTCAGATCTTTTAATTGATGTCAACTTGTTACTATATTATAGAAGAAGAAAAAAATTGAATAAAAATATATTGAAAAAATTGTCACATTGAACAACATTTTACATCAATTCTGGCAAGATATCAATAACTTCAAGCTGTTTGGTGGTATTAATTTCAACTCAACCCCTATTGCTATTGGTCCACAAAAACACATCAAATAAAAATAATAAAAAATATCTAATAAAAATGGAACAAGACTCAAAGACCAATTTTTTATGCAAGATGGGATGTGGTTTTTTCGGAAACTCTTCTTTTGATGGTATGTGTAGTAAATGTTATAAAGACCATCTTAAACGTCAACAACAACCATCACCATCAGCTGGCCGCACTAGCCCTGGAACTGCAGGTTAGTAAAATTTTAGCTTTTAGTTCATTTTATTCGTATGTTATTTTTCAGCTTTGCTTCATATTAAAGAGTTGACCTTTGAAAATCACATTGTCTTAATTTTGCTAAGGAACTCTTTTAGTTGAACTTTTGCAAAAATTTACTCTCGAGTTTGACAATGATTCATTTTAAGTCATCTTTAGTATACAGATAACTTATTACATATCACCTATTCTGAGAGCATTTTTTTCAATAAAATTTTATAAGATTCAATATTTGAGAGAACTGTCCTCCCAAAGTGAAGTGTTACAGTTGTTTTGAATGTCATAGTTTTGTATTTTCGTCACTTCTTTTCGTAAGGATTTGTTTTGTTTTGGCTTGTTTAAGTAAATTAATGATTTTTTGTGTTGTTAAGATGGGACATTTTTCTAATCAATAGAATGTGATTAGACACGATTGAAACAGTTATTGAATTCTATTCCTACAGTGTGACAGACTTTTAACTGATTTTTATGATTGTTATTTTGTATTGAAATATTTCTGTTCACAGCGATTTTTTTCTTTCTCTCTTGCTTACCAGTCACAACATCAATCCACAGCTCAAAAGCCTGAATTTCTTTTAGTTAAAAACAGGAGGTTATATGAATTTTTTCTCTCATCCCACATCACACAAAATGATTTTCATAATTTATCCTACTATCCTCTTTTTCGTCGTTGATTATGTATACATATTTGAATGAGAAAAGGTTCTGAATAATAGATTATAAAGCTTAAATATGGGCTAATATCAGAATCGATCGAATCATAGCTTGCTTTCATAATCTTAAAAAAGAATTTATTTTCTATATCGTTGTATTGTTCTCCATGGCATTTCTACTTAATATTTTAAAATCTATTTAGATACATGAAAAGTTATTTTATTAATTTTTGATTAATATTTTTACATCAATAGGATCTATCGGTAGCATTATTGCCAATAGTCTACCTACACCATCACCCAGCCTCCCAACCGAGGTCTCTACAGCTACAACAACTGTTGCCCAGGCAACCCCACCAATCAATATTCCATCATCAAGCACTGGTCTAAGAACACCAGAAAAAGGCCTCGCCTCAGCTTATGTCGAAGAAGATACCTCACCGAACCCAGAATCACCTTTGGGTGAGAGCCTCGATTCAGCATCCCCTGGTAAATTAAAGAAACGAAATCGATGCTACTCTTGTCGCAAGAAGGTCGGACTTACCGGTAAGTGACATTTTACTTCGTTTGATTGGTACTTATTTTACATGAACCTTCATGTTTATCATAATGGTCAGTTATAAGAAAAAAGTAGTGACAAGTAATATAATGAAAAGTCTTAAAAGATGGTTAACGCACTTGAAACTTTGATTGAGCCCTTCGTAACGTCCTGGTGTTTTAGGAAGGGTTCCGTTAAAAGATGACGTCATTGATAATCATGAATTTATTGTGTAAACAAGGATATCCATGATTTAATAAAATTCATAGTTTTTATGTATTTTTTTAACTTTTACACGCAGATTGTTTCACATACAAACAACATCTCTTGTACATTTGAACAAGTGCAGAAGCACGAAACTTTAAGTTATGTACTTTTATTGAAAGAAAACTTTAAAATTTTAGTTTTTATGTATTAATGAAAGCTTTAAACCGTTGAGCCATTTCACTAGATAAAGAATTTGGACACATATTATCATTTAGACTAGTTAATCATGCGTACACAAGACACAATAGGAATTAATGATAGCATAGCGCAAATAGCCCTCTCTGATTGAAACAGTTATCTTTGCTTGCTGGCGTGTCAATGTTTACGCTCAATAATGTTACACGTTTTTTTTTTTATAAGAACGTCAAAAATTTTCGAAGCCTTCGGATGTTCTTAGTTTTTTGGATTTGAAGCCTAAAAATGTTCTTAAAATGTTCTTATTTTCAGCATTTTTGGAGCATTTTGATGTAATTTCTTAAGAAATTGCATGTTTTTAAGTCTCCAAAGCCTTAGTATGTTCTTAGAATGTTCTTAAATTTTTGGGCCTCGAAGCCTTATGTTCTTATATAGTTTGTTCTTATAAAAAAAAAACGTGTATCGACTCTACTATTGAAGATATGATTTATCCAGCTCTGTTATTTGACGATGAAAATCTTGATAAAGCTTGTTTGTTTTTCAAAATTCTATATTTTGGAAACCAAATCAGCCTTTGCTTGTCAATTGTATATATGAATTTAAATCAATGTTTTGAGTCATGACTTTGTTGATCGATGAAAATCTTTATCTCTATATGAACTAAGAATAAATAGCGACCTCGAAATACGGCGATATATCGTTTAAGACCGCAAGCAAACCATGTTTTTAGATAAAGAAACTTGTATATGCATGTTATCTGTCATACAAACAGAAAATTTGTTTGGCATAGACTTCCCACTTTTTAATCTGGTATTTTCACTTTTTAGAGCTCATATCAACAGTGATTTGAGTGCTTTGTTACCTTAGCAACGAACTAATTCATGTTTATGCTTTCGTCATAGGTTTCGAATGTCGATGCGGTGGACTTTACTGCGGAATTCATCGATACTCAGATAAACATAATTGTACTTTCGATTACAAAGCTGATGCTCGCGAACAACTTACTAAAGCCAATCCAGTCGTCGTTGGAGAGAAAATCAAAAAGATTTAGAAAATATCAGATTGTCGTTTGCCGTAAATGTTGATACAATGTGCCATAAAAAATAGTAGGAAACAAAATGTGTATAAAAAATCTTTACGAGAGGAAAATATATATAAAAACTTTAGCAAAAAAATGTGTAAATTCCACGAACTAGATTATCACTATCCTACTATTATTTTTACGTGCATAATAACTTGATTGACCAATGGCGTTTGGAGGAATAAGGAAGGAGGAGAAACGCCTTGTTGTTGTCTTGTCGAGGCTGCGTCAGCGAGATAGCAGTCTCATAGAATAACCGAATTGACATAAAAAAATATCTTCAAAGATTTTCTTTGAAAGATAGGACGCTAGATCTTAGGTATGGTAGCTCATACCTAAAAGACGTATTCGAAGTTTGTTTTAAAGAAAAAATGGTTGATTTATTATTGGAGAGGATCGTTTTAATCATAAAAGAAGATCCATTATAGTAGTCGGTATTTTTATTACAATTTCTTTTTAAAAATTTGTGTTTTCTGTTTGTTGTGATTGATTGATATGATATAACTGGAGAATGGTAGAGACTCTTCCCAAAAGAATGTTTTGATCTGTTGATGGCTCGTACGATATTGTCTTGGTTCCCAAATCTTATAACTTTTAGTTTATATTATTTTGAACCTTTTTTTTTACGAATTTCTTTTGTTGTTTTTTTCATCCTTATCGAATCGTGGGACTTAGCTTGGCTTTTTGTCTTCGAGGGCATTTGACTTTTAGGGGCGTTGTATTAAATGATTTATTCGTGTAATAGAGGTAGTATTTGGTGTTGAACCTTTTCCTAATTGTTTGTTACAATCATTGAGAACCTTCAATCATTTTGAGCAATAATTTAACCAACCATACCCTTTCAACTTTCAAATTCTCTATAAACCATACTTGACTTGTTTGTACCCAAAGCCTCGGAACCTTTTTAGCCCCCTTCCCATCCATTGAGCACCAAAACTTATCATCAAAGCTACAATATTCTAGTTCCCAGTGTCCATTGTACCTAGTACCCTCCTTGCCCTACCTTGTAAAAAATTGAGGCCATTTCCTGAAAGAGCTATATATTTTGATCAATTATGATTAATTCACCCCCAACCGGTATCCTTTTTTCCATTGAGCATCACCGTTTTATGAGAGATGCTTCTTATTGACTTGTTATTATTTTTCATTACAATTATATTATACCAGAAAAACAATATGCCATCTTATTATATGTCAAGAGAGAAAGTTTGTAAGAAAGTATATATTTTGTCAGCAATTCCTTTATGTTATGTTATATTCCTTTACCTTACCTACCCCTCTATCTTTCCAATAACTGGGACCTATCCATGTATACGTTTTTTTATAAGGAACCTTAACTTAGCTCCGAGCCTGGAGTTTCTTATTTTTCCAAAGTTACCTCAAAGTTACTAAGATTGGATTCACTAAGTATGTAACTTATGTTCTATCCATACCCTGGGTACTAGAGCTCAAGTTTTAGAAGTTTTCATAGAAAATATTGACATGATATATTCGATGTGATACTCGATACTCGTTTCTGCATATTATCAGCTTTTTGATGCTTACTGATGTGATAGCGCCTTAGCAACCTCGTTCCCGTATATATTCTAGGCTCTATTTAAGTTAGCGAGTGCGCTGGACGCAAGAGAATAGGTTAGTAGGGGTCCCTTATTCTTTAGAATCCATGACAGCAATCTCCGAAGAGGAATGTATTGGCTCATATTCGAGAGAAGAATGTATTTAAAAACTTGATTGAGAGGGGGTAATCAAATAAGGCCCAGCACATTTTTATGGGCAAAAAACGACGTTTTACAATCAAAAACCCCTCGAAAAACCCCGCGTGACCCGAAATTTGACTAAATGCAAAATTGCTAGAACAGAGCTAGAACCCAAAATAACTTATACAGTGCCGTAGGAAGCATTTTCATATTGGGGGGGCTGAAGTTTAGTGGCACCGCGAGGGCCAACCATGGTTTGGGCCGAGGGGGAAAATTTTGAAAATTTGGGCTCTAGATTGCTTAAAAATACACTCAAAACATGCACATAAAAGACAATTATGACAAATTAAAAAAGAAAAACTTTGCATTTTGCAAAATAACCATTTTTGAAAAAATTATTGGGGGGGCATAGCCCCCCCCTTACCCCCCAGTTGCTACGGCACTGTTATACCATTGGAAGGCCCTCAAAAAAACAATATTACAGGACTTTTTTGATTTCTCAGAGATAATGAACGCCAGAAACATTGATAAAACACCACTTCAAAGCCATTTTTCTCGAATGTTGAGAAATTGACCATATCTGACCAGACATCTAGTATGAATAAGCACCCCCTCCCCGGGCTAGAAAGAGTGATACATGGGGGGGTTGACGTGATTGGCTCGTTCGCTCGCTCTCTTGGCTGGCTCATCGGGCGAAAGGGCGTAGTAAAAGAGGAGAAGGGGCGGGAACCAAACTGACCATCATAATAAATTTTAACATCGCAGTAGGAAACTACGTAGCTAAATTATCTGCCGTCTTAGGAATTATTTTACAGCAACGAAGCTTAGATCTTCTCTAGAACTGTTGTGCTTTTGAACGTAGTCCGCTCCGATGTCGATTTCTTGCACTTGCCTTCAAAATTTCGCACCATTCGCACACCAGTCAAGTTTTAATTTTAATGGCCACCACACCACAGTAAAAATATTTGTGCTTCCCTCTGTCAGTCTGTCAAAATGGTAAGCTTTATATGCATCTGGAAACTTGAGTTTTATTTTATTTTTTGAAATATCAGGACTTTTTATACTTTGATCCATGGTCCATTTGGTTTGGAATATAAATTGGGAGAATAATTAGAACTTTTCTGCTTTTTTTGAATTTTGACCTGTTCCTGATTTGGGTATTTAGCAAATGTCTATAAATTTACACTTTATTTTTAAATGAAATGTAAGTATTCTGCTAATCAATACCGTGAAGTCGGGTAACTTGCATCATCATAGCTGTCAACTTCGCCTTGCAAAAATGCGGGAGAGCTCAAACAAAGTCGGAAAAATTTTCTCGATAATCCAATTTTTCCCAATCGGAAAATCAGGAAAATCGAGGGAATTTTACCGTGAAATCAGATTTTATCAGAATTTTTTTTCTGGAAATGGGGGAAATTGGGGAATTTTACGTCCCAATTTTCCAAATTCAGGAAATTTTGCCATTCTGCTCTTTCAAATTCTGGATTTTTTTCAGAAATTCTGCGTAGCGAAGCTGCGTATTTCATTTGTTTTGAAATTTTGCTCCTTTGATTGGTCACAGTCATTTGATGGCTATTTCAAGTTTCCCTCCACAGCTCTAAAGTTCTAAAACAGCATCTAATAACATGAAAACCAGAAAATGATTCTTTGATGGGAATCAAAACTATAAAGTGCACTTACAAACATCAATATATATGTCAGATCTAACAAAATTAATAACGGCACTGTCATCATTGACAATAAAACAAAGTAAATTATGTCAAGAGTCTTGTAAACATTCAACAACTTCCATCGAAATGATCTGTCACAGCTGAAGTCTACCATTTATAACACGGTCCGAGGATTGAGCCGAGAACCCTCACAGAACGCCCGTGAGCTCCCGCCCGAGTGAAAAATTTAATCTGTCAATCAACTTCTCAAGCGAAGAGTATGCAAAGCGATTCTAGCTTTACAATAGTGTCGCGGATCATCAATGGATATTATTCAATTATCATTATCCCTTTATTTTCATTCCTAGAACCTTTGCAAAAAAAAGGAAAAATAGAAAAGTTGTATTTTTTTACTGCTCTATTCTCATACCGTAGGATCGTCTAATCTCGACATACGTCTTGCAATCTCGACACCGGATCTGTAAAATAATCAAAACAAACCTTGAATGAAATTCTTGGTATCATTCTTATGGAACAAGTTCATCCATCAAACTAGAAGTTCAGTAAACATTGCAATCCTTTCAATAAAAAAAACAGCCAAATTATAAGCAGTTTTACACAACACACGAAACGCATGCAAACTTCCTCGTAACTTTCTCGTGTCCATCATTAAAATTTTACAACTTTATTACGCTTCAAGTCACGTGATAAAAATAATTCGCGCGCTTAGTCGACCTGGTTTCCATTTCCTTATTATTTATTGCAAGCACATGCTCTAGGCGCTAGGAGGCCACGTTAAACTTCTAGGCACCGCACCAAGCACACCCGGTCCCTTTTCAAATTCATAAGGAAACCGGGTTCTTTTAATTATTTTCGGTTCACGGTAAAAAGGTCTACTAAAAAATTCCTCGCGTGCAAAATGTTGTTGTGATTTGGGCATCTTCGTTGAAAGCATGCTAATTAGTTTTTTAGTGATTACTACATCGTTAAAGTGTTCTTTTCAAATAATAACAGTTCACATTTCTCATATTATATTAACAATCTGTGACGTGGATAGAGAGAGAGAACAATTTAGTGATTGATTGATAACTTTGGTATGTATTTGTTTATGTTTGATTTTTTATTTCGAAGACCAGCCTACAGCTATGTCGAGATTGCAAGACGTATGTCGATATTAAACGACTCTACGGTACTGAATTTGAAAGATCTTCTATCAGTGAGGCTGGAACTTTGATTTTTGAGGATTACGATTTTACAAATTTTTTAACGATTTTTGCCTCACTAACCCACATCTCGCAACCTCTTTTCCGAAAAAAACGAATAGCAGTTAAATTTTTTTCATCTTCACAAGATCGATTCTCAACAACAAAATACATCTTTTGGTCTTTGGGTTTATTTCTGACATTTTTCCTTCAAAGAATATGGATCACTTTCCTTTTCCCCTTAAGCGCGCGAGAAAAAAATGATTAGCTCGCGTTTTCGTGCGGGCGAATAAAGATGAGGCGGCAATCTTGCACTGAGGGTGCTACTTAGTTTCCACCCTATTTTGCGCCCACAGTGATAGGTTTGATCACAGTTCAATGACTCAATTTAGTCAGGCTAGCTCTAAAGCTCTAAAACAGCATCTAATAACATGAAAACCAAAATATGATTCTTCAATGGGAAACAAAACTATAAAGTGCGCTTACAAACATCAATCAGGGTCCCATCAGGGTCTGAAATAACAATATTTTGATTGTCGGATATGTCCGAATGAATTTTTAGCTAATAATTGGTCAGATTGTTCGATGTGATCGTTTTTGGTTCGAAAAAAAATTAGACCAGCTAGAAATTTAGAAAGATATTTTTTGCGCTATGATTTTGACTTGATGCAAGCTTGAAAAAAGATTAATTATTGTTTGCTTTCAAACACAATGCATTAGAAGACATTTTTAACTCCAGAGAGTTTCTCTGTGTAGATAAGAAGGTTGCTAATTTCAAATTTACGTAAATAATCTTTTAATATCTGTTTGAATAGACCTTTTCGCCTTTGCGTCCGCCATATTGAATTGTATGCAAAAATTATGGTTGCCGAATTGCCGTGGTGAAATTCCCTTAGAAAGTATGCAAAACATATGCAAAAAGAAAGTATTAAATAAAAACTTACATGCATAATTGGCATTATATTAAAGTGTAATCTTGTAGAAGAAAGATTAAATTTGCTTCTCTTGAAAACTAAAAACAATTATATTCACTCATCTCTTAGAACAAGCACTTCAAAAGACCATAACATTAGACAGAATCTCAAACTGAAAAATCACCCGCGAAGGTAAAAAACAATCCTTATTCGGCTGACGGCAAATTATTCTCCTGGGAATAGAGCCGCCAAATGATCAAATCAAAACATTGATAAAGTGTGACGTCATAATTACTGCTTTCAGTTTGCGTGTTTTGAAAGTTTGATGTGTGTACTCCGTCTTCGTGGAATTTCTTAATGGCATGAAAACAGAATATGCAATGTCTTTAAGAACAAATTCCTAAAAGGCTTTTGTTGTTCTGTAAATATTTCCTTTTGGATTAAGAAATTCCATCTTTTATTGTTCTAATGATTATAATATTTATTTATAAGATGCTTTGTTGTCTTTTTAATCTTTGTGTAAACTTGCATATGTTTTGCATACTTTCTAAGGGAATTTCACCACGGCAATTTGGCCACCTAAATTTTTGCATACAATTCAATATGGCGGACGCAAAGGCGAAAAGGTCTTATGGGTTGGACATATTGTCTGATCAGAATCTATTTTGGTCGGACATTTCATCGATTGGGTTGGACAATGTCTGATGTCCAGTGATGTCCGGGTGAAAACCTTTAATCTCTTTTAAATCATTTTCTCAAGCAAAGTACGTGAAGCAATTCTAGCTTTACGATAGTGCCGCAGATCATCAGTGGATAGTATTCAATTATCATTATCCCTTTATTTTCATTCCTATAACTTTTGCAAGAAAAAGGAAAAGTAAAAGAGTTGTATTTTTTACTGCTCTATTCACATACTGATTTTGAAAGATCTTCTATGTGGCGTTGTTTATGTTTTGCAAACTTCAAAATTTTTTGATTTTTGTCCTGCTTTTGTGGGACTTTAACTTAAGTGCTTGCTTGCAGCATAGGGTGCTCCAAATATGCATTTCCCGTAATTTTTGTATGAAGAGTTAGGTATATACTGTTAGTTCCACAAGTTCTTGCTGCTCCACAGATACCACCTTCTGTTCTCAACTTCAATTGAGCTACAATCTGACATTGTGTGTGTCTGTCTGTCTGTCTGTCTGTCACAAAGACTTTAGGGCAGCCTGGAGACTTCAAAATTGCTTGGATTTGGCTGAAATTTGTCGCATTTGTTCCTTGGGTGAATATCTGGGGGTCTACAATTTGGCCTATGAATAATTTGAAGCCACTGAAGTTGAGCCCAGTGCGTTGCGCACGTTCGACTATTTTCAAAGCCAAACTCAGAATTTAAATCATAATATTACTTAGGATAACAGATTACAGAGTTTCCCTGTATCCTTTCATTTCAATGCGATAACCAGGGGTAGGGTAGATTGTCAAATGGCAAAGTCAAAAAATTCAAAGTGTAATATTTTTTTGTGAAAATTTAATCTATTGTAAGACATTTTGCACAATTTTTAACCTCCTAGGTAAAAAATCCAGCATTCCCCAGGGGGGTCTTTGACTCGCACTATAGCGAAAAATGAATAAAAATGACATTGTTTGCCCATTTTAAGACTATAAAAGGCCAGGAAAGGGCCAAAATGGTTTCTAAATGGTGTCTTGTACTAATATTCAACACAAAAAGACAAAATAACCCCATTTCAAGGTACACACTTGAAATTTTCAGTAATGAAACACTTCAGAGAAAGATCCAGGAAAAATCAATCTTAAGTTTTCAAAAATTTCCTATAAAATCAATAATGGCGCCCTAGAAATTGAGTTTTCATGCTAAATGCCAATATTTCACGGTTTGTGTAAACGCAGGTTACAGGTCACAGGTTTCAGGTTACAGGTTACAGGTCAACAAAGTGCAGACCGGAAAAAAGATAATAAGATCTTAACATATGTGTCCCTGCAGGCGATTCAGAGTACATTCAAGATCGGCCAGGATCGGCCAAGTAATTCTACGGCCCAAATCGGCCTAGATCGGCCAGGTCCGGTTCGGATTGGCCAAGTCCGGTCTGGATCGGCCAATAACGGCCAGGTCCGGTTTTGTCAAGTTACAAACCTGATAAAACAAAACAATGATGTTCGGCCAATGTAAGACCGATCTAGGCTGATATGGACCGGTCCAGGCCGATACGAATCGGTCCAGAACGTTTTACGGAAGCCGAAATACTAATTATAAGCAAAATTGTTTTCAAACAGTCGTCGTTTTCGTCGTAAATGACATATTCCCCTGTATTTCATAACCTTGACTCACTCGCTCTTATAAATCCATTTTGAAAAGATTGTTAGAAATCCTCCTTAGAATAGAATTGCACTGTGTCCCTTCGTTAGTTTATTTATAGACATCCCTGTATCCTTTACATATCTCCCCTGTTAAAACTTGCCAGTCAATATTTTTCTTCGTATTTCATACACAGCTAGTAAAGTAACACCAAAACCAAAAGGAATACCAATTGTTTCGACCTTTTTACTAACGACAGCACAATCTCTGAAAAAGAAACTGTTACTTGCCTTTTCCTTTGCTGATATTCCAATAATACAGTAATCTTGATACTTTATAATCTTATCTATTATAGCTCATAAAAAATTATTCTTGTGATGGTTTTCACTCTAGTGAAAACATAAAAATGAAAATACTGCCTCCTTCCTTCTTCTGTTGTGAGTTTTTTCTTTTGCTTATGTTTTGATTTTTTAGAGTTAGAGACTTTTCAAAACATTCGGAAAACTTTCTTTATAATTTGATCGAACTATTTTCAAAACATTCGAACGTTCTGTGGAGTTCATTCGAACATTTACAAAAAGATTCGAAAGTTTTTAGGCACTCAAGATTGTAAACAAAAAAATACCGTCATACGAAGAAGAGTTGCTTGTTTGTTTTCAGACCGGACTTGGCCGAATTTGGCCGATTTGGACCGGTCTAGATCGGCCTTTGTTTAGAGAAAAGGTTTAAAAGCATGGCTCAGCTAAGATCGGCCTAGATTAGCCAAGATCGGTCAACATCGGCCAAATTCGGCCAGGAACGGTCCAGACCGGTCCATATCGGCCAAAAGTTCGGCTTTTTAAGGATCGGCCCATTTTCAATGTGCTCCAAATCGCTTGCAGGGACACATATTATACATAACATAACATCAATACATAACGCATTAAATTACAAAAAAGTAATACATGTTATTTAGATATTATAAAATGACAATTGAATAGAATAACAACGAGTGACACTTACTTACAACAATAATGACAAAATCATAAAATATGATGCCTAACAAGACAAAAGCATGAAAAATATTTATCATGCAAAATGTGATGTGGATGGTGTGAATGGATAAAAAATGGCACCAAACAGAAGCTTGCAAGGTCCCTAAGAGAGTGGTTTTAGAAGGATGGAACTAATTAATTATTCAGTTATTATTTTAATGTCTTAGTGACAATTTTTGACAAAAATATTAACAGAATCATAAAATCTAATGCAAGAAAAGACAAAAACACGAAAAATATCTATAACACAGAATGTGATGTTGATAGTGTGAATGGATATAAAACGGCACCAATCAGAAGCTTGTGAGGTCCCTAAGAGAGTGGTTTTAGAAGGATGAAACTAATTAATCATTCAATTGTTATTTTAATGACTTAATGACAATTTTTGACAAAAAATATTGACAGAATCACAAAATATCATGTCTTACAACAGAAAAACACCAAAAATATTTAGCATACCGAATGTGATGATAACAATATGGCTGGATATAAAATTACACCAATCAGAAGCTTGTGAGTTCTCTGAGAAGGTAGTTTTAGAGCGATGTGTTTTATTATATGTAACCATCATATAACATTACAAACATCAGGGGGGGGGTCTTGCAGTTACTCCTTGACACTATGTGGAGTAACTGCAATTTAGGACATTTTCGTCAGACACCACCACCCTTGCAGTTATTCCATAGTGTACTAACTGATTTTACCCTCAAAATTGGTGTATACCACCCCAAAAATGCCAAATTTGGCAATTTTTTCACTGAATTCCTCATTTTTGATACCATTTTACTGGGTACGTCTTATTAACGACCGTTCAAAAGTTAAATATCTCAACCATTTTCCAAGTTTGTTAAAATATCTTTCATGCCTTGATTGAAGAAAAAATTTTGTGATTTTTTTTGACTTTTGAAAAAAATGATTTGAATTTTTTTGCTTCCGGAATTTTTAAAAACCTAAAATTTTAAGTGAAAAATTGAAAAATGTGCTCACTTAGTACACCTCGAGTGACTTAGGGCAAGTCTCAAAAACCTAACAGTTTACCCTAAGTTTTCGCTACCAATAGCAGCCAGATTCAGAGATCCACTTAGGGCTCTAAAGTACCTCTATACCTTAAGGTTTCGGGGCCCGGTTGTTACGTAATTAAATATTAACCTGAAAATTAATTATTAAAGAAATTGTTATCATGACGTCATAATTTGATCGAATTTGGTGACGTCATGAATAGTATAATCGCTATAATATATTAAAGTACATGTCAAATCTTTCCCAAATTTGAACCAAAGATGCACCTAACTGAAATGTAACTTTTTGAAAAAAAACTTTTGGAAAAAATTGATGACGTCAGCAAAAAAATGCATTTTGCGATATTTTGCATTTTTTGCTGACGTCATCAAAATCTTCAAAAAAATTTTCATTGAAAAGTTCAGCACAATTAAGATGCGTCTTTGGTCCAAATTTGACAAAGATTTGACATGTACTTATAGAGTTAGAGCTAATTTACGATTTATGACGTCATAATTTGATGACGTCACAATTCACACTTTCTTTAATTATTAATTTTTAGGTTAATATTTAATTACGTAACACCGGGTCCTGAAACTTTAAGGAATAGGTCATCTAAAAATCCATAAGTGAATCCCTGAGAATGGGTGCTATTGGTCGTGGATTCGGGATTTGTGATTTTTAAAAATCTAGACACGCCCTAACTCACCCGAGACCATATCCTACTAAAATCAACAATTTTGGGCTTAGGCACAACCCATGTTGCAGTTAGTCCACTGGTGGAGTAACTGTTTTCCCAAATTTTGGTTTATATACCACCACGGTAATAATTGTCATAGTGTTTATATAATAACTGCATGACCCCCCCCTGCAAATTTTACAATATGTAATATATTTGTTATACGTATAATATGGTTTCAAATATTTTCTGGTCTGCGTTATACACGGCGCAAACTGCGAAAGATCGATAAAAGCACATGGTTAAATTTTTATGTTTGAAATGGTTTTATATGGATGAAATTGCTTGAGAATTATGTTTTTGATAATTCTTTGTGTTTTCCAAACATTTTCCTCTGCAATGACATTGATTAGAGTCAACCTGTCATCACTGACCTGTAACCTGTGACATGTAACCTGCGGCTAAAATCTCAAAAATGATGTCCTGTTATCTTTGGATCTTGGAAGTATTCTGAAAATACTCTAGGAGAATCAAAATGGTTTGGGTCAGAAATTTGCCCAAGTCTGCCATTATAGTATTGCATTTCCCACTAAAACGCAATATTTAGAGTTAAAGTCTAATTTTCTCAGGCAAAAATTTCAAAACTGATTTTTAATACTGTCCTGAAATTTTTTGGTGTTGAAAGTATTCTGAAAATACTCTGGGATAATCTAAATGGTTTGGGTCAGAAATTTGCCCTAGTCTGCCATTATGGCATTGCATTTCCAACAAAAACATGATATTTAGAGTTAAAGTCTAATTTTCTCAGGCTAAAATCTCAAAAATGGTTACAAATGGTGTCCTGAAATCTTTTGGTGTTGAAAGTATTCTGGATATACTCTGGGAGAACCAAAATGGTTTGGGTTAAAAATTTGAGTCCGCCATTATTGACTTGCATTTCATTCTAAAACACAATATTTTGAGTAAGCTTGAGTGTTCTTCCTAATGAAATAAAATTCATAATGGCAGACTTTGGCATATATATGTTGTGAACCACTGTGATTTTCTTTGATATTCCCAGAATACTTTCAAAAGACTTCAGGACCAAAAGATTTCAGGACACTATTTGAAACCATTTTTGAGATTTTAGCTTGAGAAAATTATCGACTTTCTAAATATTACGTTTTAGTTGGAAATGCAGTACCATATTGGCAGACTTAGGCAAATTTCTAACCCAAACCATTTTGGTTCTCCCAGAGTATATCCAGAATACTTTCAACACCAAAAAATTTCAGGACCCTATTTGAAACTATTTTTGAGATTTTAGCCTGAGAAAATCAGACTTTAACTCTAAATATTGCGTTTTAGTGGAAAATGCAATACCATAATGGCAGACTTGGGCAAATTTCAGACCCAAACCATTTTGATTTTCCCAGAGTATTTTCAGAATACTTTCAACACCAAAAGATTTCAGGACACCATTTGCAACCATTTTTGAGATTTTAATCTGAGAAAATTAGACTTTAACTCTAGATATCGAGTTTTAAGTGGAAATGCAATTCCATAATGGCGGACTTTGGCAAATTTCTAACCCAAAACATTTTGATTCTCCCAGAGTTTTTCCAGAATACTTTCAACACCCAAAGATTTCAGGACACCATTTGAAAGCATTTTTGAGATTTTAGCCTGAGAAAATCAGACTTTAACACTAAATATTGCGTTTTAGTGGGAAATACAATACCATATTGGCAGACTTTGGCAAATTTCTAACCCAAACCATTTTGGTTCTCTAAGAGTATTTCCAGAATACTTTCAACACCAAAAAATTTACAGGACACCATTTGAAACCATTTTTCAGATTTTAGCCTGAGAAAACCAAGTTTTAGCTTGAAATATTGGCATTTAGCGTGAAAACTCAATTTCTATGGCGCCATTATGGATTTATAGGAAATTTTTGAAAACTCAAGTTTGATTTTTCCTGGAGCTTTCTCTGAAGTGTTTCATTACTGAAAATTTCAAGTGTGTACCTTAATTAGTTTAAAAGTTGTGGGTCCTCAAAAATGCTGCTTTCATGCATTTTGCTACCCAGAATCGTAGAAAATCAGCCTTTTTAGCTTGAAATTGAAACATTGAGCGATTTCGCTGTGGTTATTTTGTCTTTTTATGTTGAATATTAGTACAAGACACCATTTAGAAACCATTTTTACCCTTTACTGGACTTTCATAGTCTTAAAATGGGCAAAAAATGCCATTTGCTTTAGTGCGAATCAAAGACCCCCTGGGGAATGCTGGATTTTTGACCTAGGAGGTTAAAAATTGGGCAAAATGTTATAATAGATTAAATTTTCACAAAAATGTACTACACTTTGAATTTTTTGACATCATGCTAAAAATGGTAGTTGACGATCTACCCTACCAGGGGGTTACATTGGGACATAATTTTCCACAGGTTGTGGGTGACAAATTGCAACAGATGGGCTACAGGCTTTATTCTGGAAAGATAAATATTCGGGTAAACCTTAAAGCTGGGGAGCACACTTGAAATAGTTAAGGAAGATGAGGGGATAGCTGTTTAGCCTTTAGGAGAACGTGACAGTCTATTGAATAACAAATTACTGAATGATAAATTTTGGTCCAAGAACCAACCCTCGGGGCAATGAAGAAGAATCAAACCTTACACCATAAGATATACATTGATCAAACAAAAATGGAACTATCTTGATAAAAGTCTAACGGACATACATTTCTCCTTTTGGAATGAATGAGCTTTTTCCCAATACTTTAAAAGGACCTTAAACTTTTATCAGGCTGGGAGACCTTGTTTTCAGGGGGAGGGGGGCCTAAATAGTTGTTTTGGAGAATGCGACAGCCTATTGAATAATTACTCTGCAACAGTTACCTAGAGACAAGATAATTAAATATCACATTCAGGGTCGGTCTTAGGGGTAGGCTAGGTAGGCTGAAGCCTTCTTGAAATTTCCACTAAAATAGTAAATCTCCATATGAGATGGCTTTTCTAAAATGAAAATTCCAATTTTCATTATTTCATTCAACTAAGTTTACTGGCTGAAAATCCCTTTTAAAGAAACTATGTACAGCTGACGATAGCGTTACTGCCCTTTAAACCGATTTCCTCCCGATTTCCACCCGATTTTCCCGCGATTTTTCTTGTGAACTCGCCTGCGAGTTGCTTGGGGAGGCTGGCGAGTAAAATTTCTAGGCAAATTCGAGTTGAGCCTCTCTGTCATGGTCAAAGTAGTTATTTTCGATAAAGAAAATAACACTTCTCTAGTTGCAGTTAGCGGTAAAAAAATCGCCTTTGCCCATAGAAGGAGGCTCATTGAAAATGAAAGTGAAATAAAAACAAATCCAATTTTATGAGCGTATAAGGGGGTAGAAGGGGCACGTGAATGATGTTCACTTTTTATGATAAGACAGAATTTTTATTGATGTTGGATTGAGATGGAAATGTTAGACTAGACAGTGTAAGAAATAATCAACTTGAACCTGCTTAGATTTTATATGGAATTTCATTTAGTGGATAGATGGATGCATGGGTGAGAATTATTTCACCAGCCAAACAAAATATTATAGTTACAGAGTAATTTGCCGATAGGGATGATTATGGATTTAATGGATAAGAATCTTCGTGGGTTCTATTTTACAGATGGATAAACTAGTCAGAGATTCTCACAGTTAAATGTGTTTTTCAGATTGGGAACTCAGACTTCGGTAGTTTTCAACTTAGGATGAAATCAGGGGATAGGAATAGACTTAGAATAGGCTTAGAATCACGGTCTGAACCATGTAATTAAATAAACCAGTAATGAAATATACTTTGCATAATATCTGTTCCATATTATCTCAAATGTTTTGTATTTCAAATTATTTTTTGAAGTGTAAATGGAAAAAACATGCACACATTACAAGCGTCGCTGTCTCCTTGTAACACCATGTTGTAACAAGGTGTATCCTTGTAGGTTTTGTCACAATGACTCTGAACAACATGAACTGGACCGCTCAAAGATTGATGAGCTAGTTTGTTCTCAATGCTCAACTAGACAACCTTTAGGTACGCATTGTAAAGAGTGTAATATACTTTTTGGCATGTATTCATGCTTAGAATGCCGTCTTTTTGATGACACTGATAAAAAACAATTTCATTGTGACCAATGTGGGTTTTGTCGTGTTGGTGGTAGAGAAAATTTTATTCATTGCAATAATTGTGGAATATGTATGGACAAAGCAGTTATTGGAACGCATAGTTGTCGATCAGAAAGTGGAAAAGATGTATGCCCTGTTTGTTTTGAAAGTGTTCATACATCACCTGGCTCTGTATTTGTCCCTAAATGTGGGCATCTCATACATTTTGATTGTGTTGCAATGATTAACAAATATCAGTATTATTCCAATGCCCGTTGTCCACTTTGTAGACTAGTCTATATAAATGCGATGAATGATAGTAACAATAATGTCAATAGTGTTGCTGGTGAGGGTAACGAGTCATAGATGACTTTTTTGTGGATTTTATTTATATTTTTATTTTGTTGCATGTTTTAAAAAATGTATATTGAAAAAATATTTAAAAAATATTTAAAACATATTTATATCACTTATCAGTTTGGTTACATTTTTATAATCTTTGTTATCTATTTTTGGATTTTATCTTTTTACTTTTTCCACAAAGTTATCAGTTCCTCACTGAATTTGTATTAACTTCATTGTCTCCTTTTGCTTTATTATTTATCAAATTGGTTTTCAGTGTTTAAAATCCTTTTTCATTTTAAATATGCCCTGCAACAATCCTTCAAGAAATATTTGAGACAAATGGGAAATTCCCCAGGAAGTTTTGAAACCACAATCGATTTGTAAGTGCTCTAAAGTAGGTTCGAAGGGTAGAGTTTTAACTCTGAGTTTTAACGCTAGATTTAAGACTTAGGATCTGTGGATCCAAAAGTTCAAAAATGGTCCAGTAAGGCTCCGAACATAGCCTGGAAGTCTGCCTACCTGTCTCAAATTGAAATATTCAATTAAATTAAAGAGATAGCCCAAAATCGGCTTTTTCGCCCGAACTTTAAATCTCGAAAAACGTCAAAATAACCGGAATTCTCAATATATTTCTTGAAAGATTGAAGGTCATATTATCAGTTTGGTTACATTTTTATAATCTTTGTTATCTATTTTTGGATTTTATCTTTTTACTTTTTCCACAAAGTTATCAGTTCCTCACTGAATTTGTATTAACTTCATTGTCTCCTTTTGCTTTATTATTTATCAAATTGATTTTCAGTGTTTAAAATCCTTTTTCATTTTAAATATGCCAACTTTTGAGCACTTTTAAAAGTTTCTTTTTTAAATTGGTTTTTATTATATTTGATTTTTAATGCTGATTTGTAAATTGTCTTCATAATGATTATTAAGTGTGAATATGTTCATTCATGTAAAAAAATTTTTAAGTTGTTACAAAGGGGAATATAAATGTAGTACAATGTGAGAGTTGTTATGATTTTTTTTCTATAAAATAAAGCATTAATGTGTTGGCTTGCCCTCAAACTGGGGAGGCAGATTGAAAGATTGGGCTTTTGTTGTTCCTAACAAGGAGAAAAAACAACTTGACCACTTTTCTTTTTCAAAGTAAGCCAATTACTTGTTTATATTTTCTGGTTTATGAAAAAATGTTTTCGGTCCACCAGTCAGGTGGAAAAATGTTTTCGTCGACATTCCGCCGCATTATTTTTGTCAAACTTTTTCAACTTTTCCAGTTTGCCCATTCAACAAATTCTAAACTTGAGTGAACTTAAAAATTCTTGTGCTGTGCGCACTGCTTCAATCCTAAATCTACCAATTAGGTTTCCAAACTTTTTAAATCAGAATTCATAAACATCAAAAATGGTAAACTTTCACTTTTCGAATTCAAAACAGAATTTGTACACCGGAAACAAAAGATATTTTAGGTCAGCCTTAGTCTGATATTTTCTTTATGTACCCCATGTGAAATACTCTTACTATGTTACTTTTTTAATCAACATTTTTCTAATTTTAAATGCAAATAAATTAGTTTAATGTCTAATGTCTAATTTTTGGTTTATATTTTGACAGATAATGATAAAATAAGTACACTGTGAACCATGGCAAGTGAAGGGGTAATGGCAACAAACGACGATGCGTCACTCTGTAAAAGATATGCCACCCATATGAAGTACTGGAAGGATGATTTCATTCAATATTTTGTACGGAATGTACCACCACGCAAAGCTCCTGAAATCAACCGGGGTTATTATGTTCGACATTACAGTATCACATCAGTTGTTGAACAATTTTTCTCTATGGTCAGCAAAAACTGTCAAATTGTGAACTTGGGATGTGGTTTCGATACTTTGTATTGGAACCTCCACCAAAAGGATATGTTGCCAACCAAAGGATTTTATGAAATTGATATGACACAAATAGTACAGAAGAAAATGCAATACATCAAAATGAGGCCACAACTACACCAATTATTTAAAGGTGAAATGAAGATCACTTCTGATCAACTTCATACTCAAGACTATCATTTAATGTCGTGTGATTTGAAAAACATAGAAGAGTTAAAGAGCAAGCTATATGGAAATGGTCTTGATAAAAATATTCCAACGCTATTCATAGCAGAATGTGTTTTTGTATACATTGAGAAGGATTGGGTCAGAGAGCTATCAACTTTTATCTATCAAGATTTTAAAGTATGCGTGCTTTATGATTACGATCCTGTTAATCTAAATGATCGGTTTGGTGAAGTCATGAAAGAGAATCTTAAAGGCAGAGACTGTTTGTTGCTTGGAGCACATGATGATATGAAATCAAAAATGAGAAGTTATCGTGGATTTCAAGATGTTACTACTCGACTTCTGCTCGGTATTTATAGAAATGTACCCAAGGCTGAGAGAGGCAGAATTGAGAAAATCGAGTTTCTTGATGAGGTAGACTTACTTGAGGATTTACTCAAACATTATTCTGTGGTTTTATGTAGCAATGACCCTGATAATATTGGATTGAATGGAATTATTCTATGATTTGATTCTTTGAGAATTAATGTAGTGCTTTCAAAAAATTATTTTGGTCTTGTAAATTGCTTTTTTTTCATAGAAAAGTTATAATCCAAACAGTGTTGATCTGTTGTAAAATGTTAAACATTTTTTAGTATCTTTGCTCAGGTTAAATTTACCTGAAAGTTTTTAACGATATTCAGAATATTTATGGTCGTGATTAATTGTGTCTCTTTTTTACATTTTGGAAGCAAACAGTGTTTACTTATTATGGATTTCAACATCAAACATTTCATGCTTTAACTTTAAGAATTCTACTTCCCAGAGCTTAACCTGAAGAAACAATTTTCTTACCCTTTATTACAGATACATAGGTAATTTCGATTATACTTTTTTCACATGCACGTAAAATTTTACTTTAGTCCTTACGGTAAATTGTTCATTAAACTGTCTTTTGGGAATTTCCCTGACATTATGTAGAGTTTTTGTTGATTAAGAGGGTCTTACGTGACTTTTCCTTCCGTTCAAAACTTTTTGAACGTTAGCAAACTCTACATAAGGCTTTAAAACACTACGTAAGCTTAGGGAAATTCCCCACCCTTCAAGGTCTTAAGTAAAATTTTACGTACATGCGAAAAAGCTTTAAGCTGTAAGTGTTCCTACATTGTTTTTGACTTCCTCAAAAGAATTAGTTATTAAAAAACTGATCTTACTTTACTTGTTTTTATTTATTTTATTCCAGAGAAAAATTAATTAAGAAAAAATTATCATAACCAACAAAAATGACAATCAGACCAAATGGATAGGTTGCAATTCAACAGAGAACACGTTGCACAGAACAGGAACCTTGCTGTCATTTTGCGAAATTTTTGTGTTATTGTTTGTGTGGCAGCCTTTACAATAAATTATCACACACAAAAGAAGTTGTTCAACGAGGAGCAACAAGTCAGACAATGGCTCAAACAAAATGGCCTTAAAGAACTGACTGATTCTTTCCTGGAAAATGGTATGGATATTATGTTATGAAAAACAACTACTGTTTTTGAGATTTTAGAGCATTCATTTTTATCTAGGGTTGATTGCCCGCAGGGATGTTTTTTGGGAAATAGCGCTTGAGAAGCGTTTTCCAGCAAGAGAGCAAAGTCCTGTCACAAACATGGGCAAGTACCCCGGGGGTTGGGGGTACTAGGGTTGCGAGCTGACAGGGGGGTGCTGCTCGACTTTCGAACTTTGGACCCTTACCGGGCCTAAAAAGGAAAAAAACAAAGGAACATTTTGGGAATTTTACGACCCTTAGCGGGACAATTTTGACCAATTTTGGCCAAATTTTGATCCTCCGGGGAGTAAAAAGTTGAAATTTTGCTATTTTTCCGATCTTTAGTGGGACTGAAATTTGATTTTCTGATTTTTCCAACCCTTAGCGCGACTTTGGAAGTCCAAAAAAGGTACCCTTAAGGGTGGCACATACCGTACCCTCCATTTGCCTTAGTACCCTCCCCCCGGGGCAAGTACAGAGATATACTTTAATAGCTCTACAATGTAAAAGTCATAACCATTCTGTTTAGATTTTTTTTGAACTGGGAGAATTTCAATTTTTGCCATCATGCTTTTATACTGTATTTCTCATTTTATTTGTGAATTTTCAGATATCACTTCGCTAAGGAAAGTTTCCGAGCTTTCTGAGGAGATGATCAACAAACTTGCCTATGGATCTGGTGCCATTTATGAGATTCGAGAAGCGAAGCATCAAATGGTGGAAAGCCAACGTTACAAAACATGGATTATGAATAATAATCTGGCTCACTTTGAGCATGAGTTCAGACAGATGAATATTTATACACTATCTGACGTCATTGATAACATGGCAAATTTGAAACGTATTCATTATATGGATGCGTACAGAGCTTTGTTTCAATTGGAAGCTGATCAGAATAATTTAGGACGATATGAGATTTTCTATAATCCGTATTCCATAACTCTTGCTCTATCATGGCTGTGGTCACTATGTAAGAAATTGTTTTGTTCGAGTATTTTCTTACAGTATGGTTTAAGATTATTTCAAAATATGATAGGCATACGCTTTTTGATAAGAACGATTTTATATGGACACGAGACTGAAAATAAGCCAAAACCTAAGAACAAACGAACAATCCTAAGCGGCAGATTTCAGAAATTGCTAAGAAAACCCATTTTAAGTTTTTGTTTAGTATAGAAAATAAGCGTACTAAGAACATCCTAAGAATCAGGGCCGGCGAAACCGGGGGGGCTAGGGGGGCTATAGCCCCCCCCCCCCCCACTTTTTTTCAAAAAAAAAAAAGAGTTAGAGAGAGAAAGAGAGGGTGAGTGAAAAAAAAGACTTGGCTACGTTCAACAATGAAGCCAAAACGGTTTAACAATCTTTCTTTGCTCCATATCCATAAAAATATAACGGATAAACTTGATTTAGATGAAGTTGGTAGAGAGTTTGTGTCGACTCGAGAGCATTGCTTTAATCAATTTGGACAATTTTAATTTTGATTACTGTATGCTTACTGTCTGTTAAAAGCATACTCTCAATCTACTTTAACTTGTGAATTTTGAACATGTAAAAGTCCGGTTTATTTATTATAGGTTTCATTTTGTTATTATATAGTAGTATATTCTTTGGTGATTATCAGTATAAAAAACGCCTAACTTCTTTAATTTTTTCATTCCAATAACTTCAAAAAAATTGAATTTAGACCACTTCTAAGCCAATGTAGAGTACCATAATTTCAAAAATTTCTCAGCCCGTCCGCCCCAACCATGGTGGGGCCTCCTTAGTCACTATATCATTTAGCCCCCTCACTTTTAAAACCGATTCGCCGGCCCTGAGAATATGTAAGCCTAAAAGTTTCAAATAATTAAGAACAGCCCAGCCTGAGCCAAATTTTACTGGTTCTTATAAATACGTGTAATACGTTTGCAAATAGACTTAATTTTTTTCTCTGTTTGTTATCATTTAGGGGAACTAATGTTATATTTAATTTGATTTGTTGCAACTAATTCATATTTTTCTTCTTTTTCCAGTCAAATGGGCTGCACTATTACTACTTGTTATAGTGGTAATATTTGGTTTTATTTCTCGATACTTCATGGACGTCTTTGCACAGTTTATTATTGGGGTGTTTGTAAAAGTTATTGTTGCTATTTTCACGCCAAGAAATTGGAGGCGGGGTGGAGGCGGTGGTGTCCAATTCGCAGGTTTGTTTTCAAAACATTACTTTTATTTTATAAGAAAAATGTCCTAAATTACTGAACTTTTAGCAAATTATGGGTGTACATAATCAGCAAGTTTATCAGGGTTTAATGTAATGGTTGATTATATTTAGCTTGAAAATGTAAGGTGCAACTTGAAGTTAAAATGTTTCAGCTGGTATAGGCTGGTACAGGATTTCGAAATGCCAATTTTGTGAAAAGATATCCATCAATGTCAATTTTTGCAATTTCAGTTCCTGGTAAACAATTGATGAATGAATGAATGAATAAATGAATGAACATCTCTCTTTTTTCCAATAGCACCAACGTTTCAATTGCCAAGACCTCATCGTCCTCAACAACCACCTAACCCACTCGGCAACTTAGTACGATGGTTATTCAACAATAGTCGCAGTGCCGGTCAAAGACCACCCAACAATGTACAGCCTAACACCAATACAAGTTTCTTTGACACGATGCTTCTAAGAGGATTGAACGCTAGTTCCTCAACTGTCAAGTGGGAAACTGATTCGTTTGTCGCTGGAAAAGAAATGATATTGAATGTTAAGGTATGTTTTGATATTTGTGCACCATATAAGTGTCATCATAGTTCGGACCCCATTCTGGGGGGGGGGTGACACGTGACCTCCTATAATTTAGATGTCTACTTGAAATGAACATCTATAATCCTTCACCTTAGTTTTACGCACAAAATGGCACCTCGTATCTGACGTCGAAACTAGCAAGTTTAAAGTGTGAAATCCTTTGTAATGGGTTAATGATCGAATCGGCTATCGTTCATTCAGAAACCAATAAAAATGAGGTTCATGTACATTTTACACCGATCGTTGCTAAGGAAACATATCAGATATCAATCTTAGCTGATGGACAACACGTTGGAGATTCACCCATTTCGAAAGAATTTTCACCAGGTATATTACTAAAGCTTAGTACTTCTCGCAAGGACCTTTCATTAGAGGTTGGTTTAAGCACTCTATTGGTGAATAAAAGCATCACATCAACAAAATAATTAGACTTACCTGTATTTGATCAAGTCACTTTACGGATCTGATAGCGCTCGTGAAAAGCTCCATACGAAGTGAAGTTAGAAGTGTTCACTTCTAACTTCATCCCTTGTTTGAGTGCAATCTCGTATCTATCTATTAACATCTCACGCCAATTACTTGTATTTGATAATTAAAGTGATGGAGCTTTTCACTAGCGCTATCAGATCCGTAATTCTATAATATTATGAGATGTGTTTACTAGAAGAGAAAACTTTGTCTGCTATTAACGTTTTTCGGCTGTTTGATTATAACAATGCCATAACTTGTATCAATTTCTATATCTTTTGATCAAAAGGTCCAGTTGATCCACAAAAAAGTAGTCTCGTTGTCCCATCTTCAATGTTAGTGGTTGAGCAAGGCAAACAGACTAAGCTGACGTTTGATGAACGAGACAAATATGGAAACGTGGTCATTTCAAATGACGAAGACTTGCTGAAATATAGCTTCGTGTTTCATGAGGTAAATTAATAAGAATGTCATTATTTTCTGCTTTTTTTCACCGATTTTGCCGATGTCAATTTTGAGTAATAAATGTGGTTTGTAGGCTTCTGCTCATTCTCAGACGAGTTTCTGAACTTTTATCCGACTCAAATTACTTTAATTTGACCCTTTTTACCGTGGCCCTTATTGGTAATATTCTTTCGTCGCTGGCGTAATAAGGGCAAGCGTAAGAAGATGGGAATTTGATATAAATGGTGATTGAGCTTTGGTGTAATAATAAGGGCCGGCGTAAAAAGGGTTGATAAGGTACCCGCCTTTGCGTTATTTCTTTATCGTTCGTTATCGGTTTAAAAACTGTGTTTTCCTTCCTCAACTTTTCTATTTAAAGATATTCCTTCTTCCATTCATTCATTCTTCCATTCATTCATTCATTCATTCATTCATTCATTCATTCATTCATAGTTTCGTGAAGGAGGTCAGCAATTGTTTCCAACCTTGACATTTGCACCACGTGACAATTTCATGATGACTAGTACTTCACCGAACGAAGCATGGTTGACCCTGGATTCATCCGGCGTTTATACTGTCGATGTGTTTTATGAAAATGAAGCGTTGAGTCAAGGTGTCACTCTTCTTGTGTTAACAGGTACTGAAATTTTGATGTTTCCAACAGTTTTAGTAATCGGAACTTTGATTTAAGGGCTCTGACCAGAGTCGAGAAATTGATTTTAGTATTTAAACATAAAAGTTATGTTTTAGGTTCTTTACCACTT
The DNA here is from genome assembly GCF_902728285.1 of Clytia hemisphaerica. Taxonomy (NCBI): domain Eukaryota; kingdom Metazoa; phylum Cnidaria; class Hydrozoa; order Leptothecata; family Clytiidae; genus Clytia; species Clytia hemisphaerica. The sequence goes on along the minus strand of NW_027104406.1, from coordinate 149,944 downwards.
TTAACAATTTTAACAATAATTTAACACTTTTAACAGAATTGCCTTTATAAATTGCTTTTTAATCAAATCCCTTAAGAGTTATTAAAGGAAATTAAATACAATTTGACACTATGGACCTTAAAAAGACGTTAATAATATGTTGCATTACCTTCTTTTACAAAAAGTGCTAAGTTTTAATGGGTAATTAACCTTTTTGTTTTGAAGTTTTTTGGAACTGTCCGCAAAGAATTTGACTCTTTTAAACTTTTCGGAAAAATTTTCTAAATTAATGCATCAAAAGTTCTGGCTGTTTTTCTATGAAAAATTGGGATGAAAAATTGGTCAAAAAGCACTATTTTCAAGATTTCGAGACAAAATATAAGCTTTTAAAAAGATTTTCCGAAAATCTATTTTTAATTCGGTAAAAAATACACCATCTACCGCAAAATAATTTTCAAAATGTTTTTTCTTCGCCGAAAAGAAACTCTTCAAAGTTGAAATACGTTTCTTCGCAAAAGTCTTCATTTTCTTCTTCATCAAATTTTTTCATTGCGATTCTTAAACTTTCAGACTCACCTGCCACAGTTTTGTGTGGCAATGTATTGTTTTAGCTTTTTGTTCAATTTTCTTTTGTTACAAACAAAAGACAAGTTCCGTTTTGCATATTTTTTATCACGTTACCAAAATCTCCCCTTGGGATTAGTCTATTTTCTAATCACATGATCAAAAAGTTTGCAAAGTAAATCGATTTTGGTACGTAAGATCCATCTTTTAACAATAAAAAGAGATAAAAGCCTTCCAGACCAGTGTTTTTATAATGACTATGGCTGTACCAGCGCGGATGCGGTTTTTCTCGACACTGTTCCGATTTTAACTTTCTACAAATATTCCACTAAGGAAGATTGACGTCATATCAGTGTAAAGTACATAAAACATAGTAGCCCAGAGTAGTCACAAATAAAATGTTAAAAATCGGAATGTAGGAATAGGCTTAGTCAACGTGAGTATTTTTTATGGGTTACTAGTCTAGGTATAAACACTTTCTTTCTTTTTGAAATTCAAAATTAATTTGTTGGCGGAAGAGTTTTCGCCAACAAAATTAAAAAAAAAAGTGTTTATATTATAATTGTCGGACAGACAGTTTACAAAACTGTATGTTATCTTCTGAGCTTTCGTGAAACCTTTCAAAGGAATTTTCTCTATACTATCATAGAACAGGAGATGAATGAAGTCAACAAAAACATTACGTCATCTCTTTACAACTTATACTACGAAGCCTACACTTTCTCTTCCAACCTCACTGAGAACGTATCTATACAAGACGAATCCTTCCCTGGTGAATATCAACGCTTCATAACATCCATCAAACCTGAAGATGGTACCAAGAAGAAAAAAGTTTATTGTTATATCAGCTCAAAGGTATACATAACTCATAGAATGCACCCCCCCTGGGCTCAGGGGGGCTGTATTTTTTAAAATAAAAATGATAAAACTGGGGGGCAGAGCTTATAGGTTGCAAATATTTCAAATTATGTTAAAATCTATGCTGTGGGAAAGGTTTTGACCCCTCATAAAACATTTTGAAGGTGGGGGCTAGTTTTTTTAAATTTAGCCGGGGGCTATTTTCCTTAGCCCCCCTCCCCTGAAAAATGCTGGCGGCTGGACCCCTCTACTTATAATTTTTGCCGTTCTTTTCTTTGTTTGTTGTTGGAACCAAAGTTTCTATACAGCTTTTCCCACTGGGTGTCCAATGAAAAGAAGTCCGTCGCAAAATTACCTGTTGACAAAAAATAAGAAGACGTTTTCATGTTTCATAGCTTAATTTTCACCCTACTGCAAATAAAAGAACAGATTTTTAATTGTCTGGATTTATTTTTTGCAACAGAGAAATTCGCAAAAAAACTAATTTATTCTTTCTAATGGACACCCAGCTTTCCACAATCAAAATTACCTTAGGTACTTGAAATTTCACTGTTTTGCTTTAGTTTTTCACTGTGAAAGAATTTTACATGAAGATCTTCGAAAAACGAAAACAAGTTGTTCGCATAAAACCATCAGTCAAGGTTTGTAATGTAATTTCACGAAATTAATTATTAGATGTGAATCTTATAAAATCCATAATTAATTACGAATTTTCACCCATTCTTGTGCTTCTTATTTTACGTCGATAATGTTCTCTTTATTTTCCTCGCTGATCTCTAACTACTTGACTGGATCGGGCTTCTTGTATGGCAGAAAGCGTGTCAAGTTTTAGACCTGACTAGTCCGCCATCGTGTATTCAATTCCGATCGTCAACAGTGCCAGTCGAATGTTTTGATATTCGAACGTTCGAAAATCTAAGGTAAATTAGAAAACAACATGACGGACTAGTCAACTTAAAAACTGGACATACTTCCACTGGAAATCGAGCAGTTAGCCTTTTTAGTTTGTGAAAGAATACGATACACGATATCTGTGAATTTCCCTTACTGTTTTCAAACAAACGAAGTGACGTAACTCAACGTCTTCAAATTATTCCAAAAAAAAAATTCTTTTTCAACGAAATCACCGTTACTATAATAGGGTCCTTGCGAGTCCTGTTTTAAATAAAAACGTCATTATACGCCAATCTCAAAACGTCTGGTCTGTGTCATGTCAGTCGACGTCAGTTAGCTCTTGTTTAGATGGCTTACTGTGAATTACTTGTGAATCAAAGTGAGCAGAAAGTTGGCTAAAGTCATTGTGTTGCCTTCTTTTGATGTTAAGACAAAAACTTCTTTCAATCTTTATTAAGCAAAGATTTCAACTGCCAACTTTCTGCCAACTTTCTGCCAACTTTTAGCTAACTCTAACAATTATAATAGGCAGGGCAGAAAATCGGCCATATAAACTAGAGCTTAGAAGACGATTTTCTTTTAGATTGTGCTACATTGCAATGACCCAGAGAATGGTGTTGGGCCTGGTTTCACAGTCCACGCCCCTTTCGAGACTCCAATAACAGTATACTGTGCTCGGCGTAACGTTCTTGTCGGGACGTTCATCAAACTTCTACTAAGGAACGTCGGTGGATCAGAGAAATTTGAAGATAAAAAACGTCATTTCCAATCTGTTCTGGAAAGTAACGCCCCTTCACATTCTACTATCACGCTGAAAGTCAAACGAGACCAACTCTTAAAAGATGTACGTATTTTATGTTCTCCTTTTCATGAAATTACTCTATCTTTATCAAGTAATATTAAAATGATTATCTAAAATCTTTTTTGATTTTCATAATGGGATAAAAATTTTGCGGTGGGAATAAGATTTGGTCGATCTTGTCGGGGTTGAGTTTCAACTGTGAAATTTAGTCACCCAAAAACATGATCCTTTTAGACTAGATTTGAATGGGTTGTTGACGAACTTTTAAAATATTATTCTCCTTATAGTCGATGCAAGCAACGAAGAATTTCAATAAAAACGATTGGTCCAAGAAATTCCTCATCAAGTTTGACGGAGAAGAAGGTAAATAAAAAATGTTTTCTTCTCAGATTGTTTTTATTTTAGTCTGCAGAGTAGAATTTCTAGTTTTTAACTTCTAGGATTATTTGCCAGACTATTAATCCATATTTCTCTCATAGTCCGTTCGAGCTTGATGAAAACGATGAATAGTACTTTATTCGGATTCATTTTTTGCGATGTTTTATTTGTTCGAAAATAATGAAAATTCGTGAAAGGGTTAGTCTTAATCGTAAACTATTCTAGGTACCTAGTACCCACAACGCCACTGCTAGGTACTATATGAGGAGCACGAATCCGTTAGAGCATACCAATACCAGCAGCCTACGAAAGCTCGAAATTGAATTTCCAAAATTTATCCTGTTAAAGGAATCGATAATGCTTCCTGCATAAAAGATCGATTCTATTAAATGCAGCGGAGTCTATCTCTTTAAACTTTAATATGAACCTTTATAATTTGAATGTATCCTTTTAACCCTTTAACGTCCGAGTCTTTTTATTTGAGATACCTCGTCATCGGTCGTTAAAGGGTTAGGTTGAAACAAATTTTATGATACCTATGGTTCGAGTTATAAAGACTCCACCGTACTCTAGTGATGTTCCCAACATGTTTCTGGTTGACAGGATTGGATTACGGTGGTTTGTCACGTGAATGGTTCACCCTGGTGCTTGACCAGTTATTCAACAATAGAGGTGGATTATTCCAACGTTTCAACAAAGAAAACCCTCAAGCTCTGGTAAGTAAGAGAGATGACAAGGCTCATTCAATCTACCTTATTACACGAAAATAAGTAGACACATAATTAACGGCCTTGAAATTAACACGCAAAAAATCAACACGAATTTTATTTGCTTTTGCAAGGACACCACGGCTGGTTTTAATTAAAAAGGTTTTAATGAACACGAAATTTCTTAATTTGTGTTGATTATATGTCTACTTATTTTCGTGTAATTCTCTATTTGATGCTCAAAAACTAAAGAGGAGAGCAAGGGTACATACAGAAAAAGAGAGGTGGTCCCACGCTGCTTGGTCATCTAACCCCTGAAAAATTACAACTAAAATCAAACTCTTGAAAATACAAAAGTTATTAAACATGTAATTTCTTCTTTGGCGACCCCCTTCCTGGAAACGTTCGTCCCTCCTCGTGTATGGATATAAAATGGAATGGCCCATAAACCTTTTCGACCGTAGTCGCGTGGGCAATATTTTTTCTGCTTTATCCCATTAAAACCGTCCCAATCCTTTTTTGACGCATTTTTCTATTGTCTTTTGGTGCGAAAAAAGGACTGGGACAGTTTTAGTGGGATAAAACGGACAAAAAAATGTCTGCATGGCAAATGGTGACTACGGTCGAAAAGGTGTATTAGACTCTTCACATTTACATTATTGAAATCTTTGAACTTGACTTGGTCCCTTTTTTATGTTAGACCATAAACTTATTTACATTTTTGTGTAAATGAAATTATATACTATATTATACATTCACTCGCCATCTGGATAAGTCTATCACTGTATCTCGCTAACATTCTGCCGATTGGTAGTGCGAACAAGGTTTCGATCGCAGACTTTAACTGCAATAAACCAGCCGAGGCTGGAAGGTCAGCCAATAGAGCTTAGCTAGATAGCTTTAATAAGTGGGTTAACAGATGTAAGAGATGTACTGAAACAGAGTAGACTAATAATGTTGAATAATGTACAAAATGTGAAACATTTGATAACTTGATTTAAAATTATTTAAAACAAGCCTGAGAGCTCCTCCAACCCCCCCCCCCCCATCCGCCACGAGAAGCTCAAAGTATACTTCTCTTTATAGCATTGTAGCACTGTTTCTATGACATCAAACAATTAAGCTATATAGTTCATTACTGTAAAATAAAAGAGAAACATAGTGTTATTTTGAACTTTTTGTTAATTTCATTCTAGTCAGTTATGATACATTTTTTCTGTTGGATGTAGACTATATCCATATCTGACCAAAGTGTTATGCTAGAAATAAATAAGAAAATTGCCAAAACGTCAGAACCAAATAAAGATATCTACTTTGCCCTTGAAGCAAAATCACAAAATCTTGAAAAACACAATTTGCATCCAGTCTGCGTAAATAAATTTTGTAGTTTAGTACCGTCAAGTTACACAACATGCACACAACCATCTTGAAGACTTTGCTGGTCGCAAATGATAATGGAAAGCAAAACTTAAAATTCATAACTTTGCGGGGAAGCTTATTTTCCCCCGTTTTGCTTTAAACTCGCTTTTAATTGGTCTATGAATTTGGGCGATCGCTTTACTGCCTTGGCGGAATAAACACACAAGCATAATAAATAAATTCAACAGGGCAGCAGAGTAGCAATTAATTTCAACTAGGAGTCCTCTCTTCTGTGCCAAGCACTGCCAGTGTTTTTTAAACTTTAAAACAATGTTAAATGAAGACCAGATGGATCTGTTGTTGTGTAACTTGGCGATATAATTCATTAAATTCTAGAAACCATTTTTCATAACTTTCTGCAGTCCGCTTTCTGCAAGTCTGATAAGAGATATGTATAAACTGTTATCGCCATTCATTCCATTCCATTATTCGGTCAAAACGTGCGCCAAGGTTAGGAAAGGTTAGAAAAACACAATCTGCGTCCGGAACTGCGTGAAAAATGGTTTGATCAATTTCAACAAGAACTGCATATATTAATATTAATATAATTGATCAAATTCCAAAGACCATTTGTCATAATTTTGCAAGTCCAATAATAGGAGATGTGATGTCATCATTTGGTTCCCGTCATCTGACCGACCCTGATTTACGGTCAGCAGGTAGAGTTGGAGAGTCCGAAAGCTTTTCCGCTGCTTTGCTGGATTTCCACTGTCGACCTCTGCACGCTCTGTGTTTACAAGTTTTCAAATCGAAGTAGCGAGCCACATGCTAATGGAGAGTAAACCGAAAACCAGTTTATCCACGGTTTCTCAATTTCTTAATTCGGATCAGTCACCACAACGGATTCCCTTTCAACAAGATGTAGCTGCTTCTTAAAAGAAAAATATTTTCAACCGAATGAACGAACGACCCCCACTTTTTAAAGTAGAAATGACGGGAACCAAACAATTTTTTGCGATTCGCTTTAGTCCAAAAAAGCACAATTGCATCCAGTCTTTATCAAATTTAGACAGTAGCTGTACTTTTGTAAACTTTATCAAATTCCAATAACATTATAACACCACCAATCCCACCTAGAGGCAAACAAGAAAAATATGTTTTTATTGCAAAAACTAATAAAAAGCAGCATAAAAAGTATCAGAAAATTTCAACATAAACAAAAACTTGAGCAAACGGCTTTAAACCTTCAAAAGATGTAGAAAAAGAATCCCCTTGATGAAAAATCATGTGTTTGATTTGCCGAGTTAAAAAAATAAATGACAGAAATTGAAACTTGCAACAGATTTACACTGGAAATACTTTGGTACAACACTGACTTATCACATCTGACTTATCGCTTGAGCCGCCATCTTGAAACACCACATTATGATCTGTAAAAACAACGCACGCTAAAAGTACCCAAAAAGTTAACCCGATCGGAAGAAAGTTTAGAAATCAAAGTAACACCACATTATGATCTGTAAAAACAACGCACGCTAAAAGTACCCAAAAAGTTAACCCGATCGGAAGAAAGTTTAGAAATCAAAGTGAGATCGGGAAATCGGATTTTTTTTTTGCCGTCTTATGGAAGAAGAAGAAATGAATTTTACCTATTTGAATGCTCAGCTTAGGCTGACCAATAAACTGTATTCGAATCCCAAGCTCTTCCAGGCAGGGTGTTAGGGAAATATGGAGATAGACTCACTACCTTCACTCACATACATTTTTATCTGTTTAGATACACCCCAACCCACAGCGGACAGAGAACTATCAAAAGTTGAAACTATACGAGTTTGCTGGACAAATGGTTGGCAAATGTCTCGTAGAATGTGCTTGCGGTCGCTCAAGACAACAATATGTTAAGGCTCGTTTTACACGGTCTTTCCTGGCTCAAATTCTTGGATTAAGAGTATCTTGGAAGGTAAATAGCTTGCGTTCGTTTTCTTATAAATCGAGACTAAATAAGCCTTTTGAGTACAACGACTGTCTCGTTTTCAAACTATTACCAATATTATTACATCTTATTAAAAAGATTGAACTTCTTACGATATCCTCTGAGAATCAGTTACCATGTAAATATTTTGAAAATGAGGTAATCGTTGTCTTTGCATTTATATTAAGTCGAATTTGATAGAAAATTGTATCCTATTACAGAGCAGATTAGAGTCTACTTCTGGTAACGTAATTTTCTTACGCGCACGGTAAATCTCTGAAGGCGCTTGAAAATTAAACATCTGAGGAAAATAGTCCTCATGCGGAAAATTCTACAAGTTGTTGCGCGCCCGAAAGTCAAAAACTAAATTTTCCTGATACGGCGCCCTATTCACAAACACATTCACGCACCTTTGTTGTCATACCCAGTCCCTTTAGACGAACGCGGTCCTTGCGATTTTGAGATAGCATATTCGTCAGACTGTTATGTTTTCACCCATCCCTTTAGAGCTTCAGCGTGGTGGGCAGAAAACAATGATCCTGATCTCAGGTTAACTTCTGGCTGAACCTTGCTTTTTGGTAATTTCCAATGACGCTATAGTCCAGTGAGTAGACTTGGAGTGCTTTGAGCTCACCATTTTGGAAGAAAAGCAAATAGCAAATCCAAATCCAAATCCAATTCCAAATAACAGAAAAACTACTTAGAGTTAAAAATTTAAACTTTTGAGGACGGTAAAGTGGCTAAAGCAATTAAAAATAACCCGCAGTTCTGACCCGCAAAATCGAGGACGGCAAAAGTGCTGATTTACCGTCGTCCTTAGTTGGTCAGGATCTATCCAAATTAAAACATTACCGTCTCCGTCGCCGAAAAACACACACATACTTAAACTCAGCATTATCGCTTTGCACGTGTGAGTTGATACCTCAGTCCTGTCGAACACACACGCAAATCATATTATTCTGCGTATGTTTTTCTCCTTCCCAAATCTCTACAGTCTGGCAATCAGGGGTGTCTTTTCAATGATCACCACCATCCGTGTACATCTGCTCAATCATTTTTACAGAGATTTTAGCGTATATATACGCATATAATTGAGATATATCTCAAACCAATGTATTTCTGTATTGAAGGCTTTAGAGTACCGCTCAAATGCTTATCTTTTTTTTCTCCACGACGATATTCAGCCAGGCTGGCTGTTAATGTAGTTAAAGACTAGCCAAATAGAGAAATGTGTGTATTCACAGAATATCAACAAAGAAGTTTTTAGTCTTTTTGTATCATAAACAGAAAGTTTTTCTCTAGCAAGAATATTGCGCGAAAGGAAGGCAAATTTAGGTCGTGCGGCCATGATGATGCGTATTCACGGAATATCAACAAAGAAGCTTCTAGTCTTTTTGTATCATAAACGGAAAGTTCTTTTCTAGGAAGAGCATTGTGCGAAAGGAAAGCAAATTTAGGTCGTGCGGCCATGATGACTTGGCTGCTTCTTCCTGACATTTATCCACTTCTGCTTTTGTGACTTCCTTTATGCAGTTTCCCCAAAACCTGAACAAAGACTGATACTCGCGATTGATCAAATCTGTTTCCAAATTAATTGTCCTTTGATCGACATTTCATTTCATCTCATCCAACCGGTTGTTCATTTCATCTGTTAATTTAGCAATAGCCTCATTGACAATAATCTTTCAATCTCCCAAGTTTTGACCGGGGTAGAGTATATCAATTGATTTTTACCGGGTTCAGTTAAAATCTGCCCATTTTTAGTAACTTTTCGACAGGGTAGCGACCGTAGTGCAGTGGTAGAGTATCCGGCTACGGTGCACAAGGTTGTGGGTTCAACCCCCAGCCGGGTCATACCGAAGATTCCCAAAATGGTGCACAATGCCTCTCTGCTTGATGCTCAGCAATTAAGAGAAGGATCAAGGGTAAATGGAGCAATGGAGAAAGAGTGGCGCCCTCCCCTATCTTTGGGTAGATAGCTATCGAAAGAGGAGTCTTCGGGTCGCCTCCGACTGCGGTCGCAGACTTACTTACTTGCTTCAACAGGGTTACTCAACGGAGATTATCTGATCCCGACCGGGCTGCTGATAAGGGGTGTTTTCAATATTAAAAGAGTATGATTCCTCTTTAATAATTTCGTGTCTTTTTTTCAGCATTTTGAGACAGATGACAAACCCTTGTACATTGGGAAGATCAAATATATTCTGGAGAACGATCCAGAAGGGCTGGACATCTTCTTTTCAGAGGACGTTTATGACAGCGAAGACAGACTGATTAAGGTATTCATTTGTACATAATACTTCAACTTAGGTAGCTGCAAATGGAATATCCTATCAAGTTGAAAGATCTTTAAAATCTGCTTTTTATTTTGGTTTCGAACTCAGGTTGTTATACGAAATAACTTTTACCATATAAAATCTTCTTCATCGTGACTTTAAGAAGTAAAAGGCGAAGTTGAACTAGCCACACATTCTCTTGCTTTCTCTTGTTTTGTCCGGGAAAAAGACAAGAACTTCATAGTTGATACTGAAACTACAAACATTTTCTCGTCACTAAAGGAGAGTTTGATACAGGCTACCGCAGCTGGAACTATAGACATTTTCGTGTCACTTTTTATAGACGGTCGATTTGAAATCAAATGGGTCACAAATGGAAGTCAGTGAATCTAACAAAATGGAGTATATTCAACTGGTGGCTGAATATCGTCTACAAGAAAGTGTGAAGCAAGAAATAACTGGCTTCATCAAAGGACTACACTCTATCATTGATGACGGACTCCTCTCCATATTCGACGAAAATGAACTCGAGGTTTGATTTTTTTGGACCTACCTCCGGGTGCCCCGGTGGAGGTCCTATGAATTAACCTATGTTTGTTCGTCCGTTCGTCCGTTCGTCCGTCCGTTTGTCTGTTACCAACTTTTCTCAGGATTGAATCATAGGAATCTTTTGATTTTTGGTATAAAGGTGCAAAATGGTGGTGGCCAAAATGTGACGGAGCCCGATTTTCGAAAAACAATTTTTTGGGGCAAATTTGATCCAAAAAACGGCTAAAAAACGGGTTTTTTGGACTTTGTGAAAAATTGGATCATTAATTTTTTCTAATTTTTTGCTTGAAAGTAGGGTACCATCATAGGTAAAAGATGGCTCAAACAGATTTTTGCAAAAAAAATTTGTTGGCTCAAAAAACGCATGTTTATCTATAAGAATCACTATTAATAAGCATACATCAATGTTTTCTTATTCAAATTACTCAATTTTTTTATGAGATAGATGTTTTTTTTGCTCACGAGGGCTTACTTTTGAAAAATATGTGTGTTTAAACATGCAATTTTGGCTGCTTGGCGTGTTTTTATAGAAAAACCGGCCAAATTCGATATTTTTTATAAGCACATTATCAATTACTTAGGTATTAGCTTTTCTCGAGATTAGCTCTTTCATTCTTTATGATTTTTTGCACAAAGATGCATAACTATAAACCCTTGAATGTGTCGAAGCCCGATTTTCGGAGAAAAAAAATTTTGGTAAAATTTGAGCCAAAAAACGGCTAAAAAACGTGTTTTTTGGACTTTGTGAAATATTGGTTCATTGTTTTTTTCTGAATTTTTGCATGAAAGTAGGTAAAAGATGGCTCAAGCAGATTTTGTAAAAAAAGAATTTTTAGCTCAAAAACGCAGTTATCTATAAGAATTCGCTATTTATAAGGATACATCAATGTTCTTAGCCAAAGCAATTACCAATTTTTTTTGATGAATAGATCACGAAGTCTTGAATATGAAAGAATATTTCAAGGGCATGAAATTTTGGTTTCTAAACGTTTTTTTATAAGAAACAAACGACTAATTTTAATAGATCGTCACTATTTGTGTTCTGAATGATTGTTTAACGGTCATGCTCACGTAGATATCAATTATATGTGTTAAATGCATAACCAGGTAGGTCCATAAAAGTATCACTTGTTGTGTTTTAAAATTACATTCATGATCATTACCACCAATCGCAAACAGTTTTCAGTTTTATATGCACTATAATTAAAGTCCAGATCCCAATAAACTTTCTTTTAGGTTTTCTGGGAGTACAAATACTAACCCTACAATTAGCTCCCTATTAAGATTTCAACCTCCCTCCCCGTTTAGAGTAGGTGATTTTCTTGTGCCATCAGCTTTATTGTAAAAACCTTTTAGTTTATATGCATTATCCACCGCAATTTAGACTCAAAAGTTGATTCGTTGGAGGCTTGTAGAGTGATGTGAAATTAAAAACTATCGTCGAAAAATTTTCAAAAATAGTCTTAATAGTCTTAAAATACAAAAAGTAGAAAAGCAACTCCAAAAATATGCATCTTGTTATGCTTGAAATTCAAAACATGAACAAGAATGACACAAGCGATGTAAAAACGTCAATTTTTCGATTCTTTGCTAAATCATCATCAGGACAAATGAAAAAGAATTTTCCAATCTAAAAACAAGCATTTATAAGATAAAATTGGAGCTATTCCCCAAGGGTTTAAAAATTGCGAAACAATTGGATAAAACAATAAAATTGATTATAATTAAAACAGTTTGAAATCTCTTGAGTCTTTTATACCGTTGTTTAGAGAAGGATTTTTCTCTTTGATGTGAAAAGCTTCTTTGATAGAAGCACCTTCCAATTATTGCTTTGGTCTGTTATCGAAGTATTGTCACGAACAAGGTTCAATTTAAAGTCGTCAATATCAACATCGTTTTCAAATGTGTTGAATAAGTTAAAAATGTGAAATAAAATACACTTAAATACACTCTTTTTTATTAGCCCAAGTAAATTTTTCTTGAGGTTCGGTAGACTAAAATTGTTCTTATCCTGCTCTTATTCATACGAAAAAATTTAGGCATTATAAGGCCCTTTTTTCACTACTTCGAATTTCAATTTGCCTAAAATTCAGTCATTCTAGTATCAGTATTAATCTTAAGTTCTTCTTGTATTTTTAAACCTCATTGTTCTTATGAAATACACGTTTTTTTTTATAAGGAACCTTAACTTTGCTCTGAGCCTGGAGTTCCTTATTTTTACAGAGAATTTCAGCCTCAAAGTTCCTTATCGAGTTCCTTATTTACATAGCTGCTAAGTTTGGATTCGCAAAAATTGGATTCCTTAAAACTTGCTTTCTTATTCTCAGCCTGAGCAGTTCCTTAACAATTCCTTATTTTTTGGACCATTTTCAGCCTCGAGTTCCTTATAAACGTGTTCCTTATTAAAAAAAACGTGTAGTTTTCATTAAAAAAGAGTGTAGATAAGGATTGGGAAATAGAACGATATTTTTTCGACCAATAAAAATCTTTGTGTGGATCAGGGTGATTACAAAAATCAGGGTGATTATGTAATATTAGGGTGATAATGTAATGTAAAAATATTTTGACTTTTGGAGCATCTACCTTTTTTTAAATGTGTTTTATCAATTCGTTTAAAATAACAAACATTTGACAATAATTATCCATGGAAGGACACTAAAACAAATGAGGAATCAATTTCGTGTTTCCTCGAGGCCCGGAAAACCCGAGTTAGAAAAACTCGAGTTACGAAAACCCGAGTTACGACAAATGTGACGACATAAGTCTTAAATTATGACGTCATAAGTAGACTTCGTAACTTATTTACTGTTCGATATATAACTCGAATTATTTTTTTTTGATTTTGTTTTCGAGTTACGTAAATTTTCCGGGTCTCTCTTTCCTCACTCAATAAAGCACAAGTTAAGAGGGTAAAAGATATTTACATAAAAAAAACCTTTACATATCTTCTCAAAATATTTTTATGCTTGTTTGACTTCTGGTTCCTCCTTCGGACATTCTAGAAGAAAAAAAAGTGAATTATTAAAAATTCTTAAAGTTGACATGGTAGATATACATTTTATTCAGGATTCAGGGACACGTGCCTCTAACTGAGTTGACGATAATACCTAAATTCTAGAGTTTAAGAAAAGAGTTTTTATAAAAGTCCGCCTGTCACTGTCTGCTATTTCAAAATAGGATAAAATGTCAGCCCTTTAATTAGTACCATGAGTATTGATAGCAAATCCCGGTTATATTTATGAAAGTAGCAAAAATATCCATGAAAAATGAAAAACGTCAAAAGAATAAAAAAGTAAAAACATATCCTTGATATTTAGGTTCGGTTTTAACACTTTCTTGAAGACTAAAGTAAAAGTTTTACCTAATAAAGCATATATTTATGTTAATTAAAATCAAGACAAGTTGAGTGACAGAAAGAAAAAAGAGGATGCTTACTTAGATGTCTTGGAAGATCAGCAAAGGGGATGTTTTCGGCGACACCTTGACATCTTGCTATATAGACATCGCAACGTCTTTCGTATGTTTTACCAGTTTGATCACAAACTTGTTTCGTTCCTCTTCTTGCTTTCTTCTTTTTACAAAGTATTATCTCTTCATCGCATTGGCCACACCGTCTAGGGTGGACTAGCTTTAGATCTTTGTTGCAAAACAAGACGTCTTTCTTAAGACATTCTTTAGTGTTCTCCACATCTACATATCTTGCTCCGTCGAATGCGCAGAGCACTAACTTGTCCTCCCCTTCTTTTAAAGATGTCGCACACCTTTTGGTCGCAAACTCGCATCTTTGCCGTAACAGACTCTTCCTTTTCCCCTGACCTTTGTGAGATTCAGATAATGCCAATCCTAGAAATCAAGACAGAGATTAATCAACAGAAGATTAAACGAATTCACATTGCAACACATCCTTGTAATACATCCCTAGGTCTACACGCTTTTTTTTTAAAGAGCGGTGTTTTTTTATTTCATCACCGATATTCTTAACTTTTTTGGGAAAATCATCCTAAAATATTCTTAGGATATTTTCTTAGGTTAGGGTTGAAATTCAACCAAAATTTAACAAAAAATACACACCTAAAGCAAAAAATGGCATTTTTGTGAGAACTTCGAGCCTTACTGAAGGAAAACTGGTAATTTACAGTTAAAATTGCTCTGTAAATGACATTATTAGATTTTGTTGCCTAATTCCATGATGGTGATATTTTAACGATAATCTTAATTTTTTGGCTATTTTCATCATGATGGACATTCTTATAAAGTGTATTCTTGTAAAGAAAAAGCGTGTATTTGGTTACGCAAAAACACTGAAACGTAAAGACAGACGCGTGTTGTATAGCCCTAAAATGCACGCTTTTCATAAGAAAAAACGATATAAGAACATAAGGGTTCGATGGTCAAAATGTTACAAACAAGTTATGAATATTTTAAGGCTTTTCGAACCCTAAACATCCATTTTCTCAAGAAAATAGACAAAATACCCTCAAATCTGAAAAGGCTCCCAATCTGAAAGGAAGTCTAAATTTGCTTACCAACTAAAACGAGGAAGAAAGCGAATTGAACCTTCATCTTTTTTACTGATGGTAAACTGTTCACCTTTTAATTAGACTCTTTCTCTATACCAAATTGTACTCGTGTGCTAGACTGTTTTGGATTCGAGCTTTATACGATCAAATCTTGTCGATAACCCTTAAAATCTGATGGTTCTTTTGTTTATTGTGATTGTATGGTAATGAATTGTTTATTTTGGAGTGTGTCGAATAACATTATCTATGTTATGTCTGTCGACATCAATGAAATTGGTCAGCTAGCATCTCCAAAGGAGCTGATTGGCTGATTCAATTCAGCTAAATTGGCCTAAAGTTATCAGACGTTGAACGTCCAAAGAATGTCCGGGTGACGCTCTTTTATTTTTAATGAAGTGTGAGTTTGCGACCGCCGTTGGGGATGTCCCTCTTTCGATAGCTATCTTTATCTGGATTGCTCCACTTTCCCTTTATCCTTCTCTGTAATTGCTGGAATCATTCAGTCATACAAAAGAAATTACTTCACCAAACCTTAAGTTTGACGAAATAAGTTTTTACTTTTGTATTTTACTGTGGCAAGAGTTGTGGAACATCAACAGGTCACTTTCTCGGTCTTTCGTCTACTTTTTTATGTTTTTTTTTTGTGATTGGCTTTGATTTCTTGCTTATTCTTCTTCACGCTCACATAAGTTTGACCCCCGTATGCAGAATTATTCAAAAGGCTTAAGTTTGGTCAAGTCGCCCCATAACCTGGGCGATCTTTCCTCCAGATTTTGCAATTATTAGGAGATTATTTCCAAGGAAAAAAAAGAAAACGTTCTCCTGTATGTCACTGTTAGCATCATTGTACTTTTTCAAATCCGGACATAAAAATTACTTACTTCAGACCATTTTTGTTTGATGAAGGAAGTATTTTTTCAAAGAATAAGAAATTTGTTTGGTTCCAAATTACAGGATATTGTTGGCGGTTATTTCTGTCAGAAAAGGACCAAAAAAATCTGGCTTCTTTTGACAAGATGTCACATGAACGTGATGAAAGATGAACTGAAAATGACGTCATCATCGATGCCGAGATTTTCACAAAAGATGGCAAATCTTACTTAGTTCGCACTCGGAAAATTTCACTCTAGGGCGGGGAGGGGGGAAGATGCATAAAGGGTTAATTTAATATTAAATATCCAATTCATGATATGCACCATTGCAATGTCTTCTGACATTACATCACAGACCCAACAGTTAATTGGTTGTAAGTGACTTAAAATCAGTCAATACGTCACATTCAACCAAGGATTTATTATACACTGGATATACAAGTAACAGATTTTTGCCGATTTCTCGTGTACTAGCTATGTCCGCAGTAATGATATTATTGTTCGCTCTCCTTCCCTCATTAAATGATTTTTCGAAGCATTTTTATTGCATTTCTTATCGAAAATCACTCATCCAATTCCCAAAGGAGACTTCAAACTTTCTTATGAGAGTCAGATTCTTCCACTTAATTGCTAATTATAAGTCGTTATGACGTTTCAAGCTGTGAGAAAGATACAAAAGACGTGTTGTGTATAAGAATTTTAATGTTGACACCGGAAATTTTCAAATTTCAACCTCAAAAAAACCACCTTGCCACCACGTGCCTCCAAAGGATTTTCATACCACAGTGGAGCCAAGACACTCAAGTCTTATGTATGTTAATTTCAGCTCTTCTGGGGACAGTCTTGGAAAGATATTTCCAATTGAAAATTCCGTGTCACTATAAGCATTTTGTCTGAATTTCTTGTCTAATGATGTTTTTCTCAAATTAGATTTCACAAATGTATCCAGCTTGGAATGCTAGCCTTACTTTCAAACTTTTTTTTCTGCAAATGTACAAAAAGAAAGAGCTAGAGAACTTTTTAAAAATAAGTCTGATAAACATTTTAAAAAATCAGACATCTTCGAGCTGCCATGACAGTTGTCCTTTGCGGACAAAGCTAGAACATCAATTGTTTTCAGAAACAATGAAAATACAATGATCGCTCTCCATCGTTTTATGAGTCGTTTATCCAGTGTATAATAAATCTTTGATTCAACCAATCAGCTGTTGGGTCCGTTGAAGACATTGAAATGGTGTATATCATGAATATCCTATCCCAAATTACCCTACAAACCATCTTACTATTAGTGTAATAATTACTGTTAACATGGACTTTGGGCAACTTGAGGGTGATCCAAACTAAGACCTCTGGTTATGTGTTTTCTGTCCTTTACTTTGTAGTTATTGATGTGCGGAATGGATAATATTAGCGTGTCCGATATGAAACAACACTGTGATGCACCCAATAATAACGTAAGAGTGTTTTTACATGTCTGACCAGCCTCGCTACTCTCAACTATAGTTGAAAAGCTAGAATCTGACATGTCTGTATCCCTGTCGTAAAACTTTAAGACTTTTGAAACTTCATACTGGGATATTCTTTTTACATTTTTGGTGAATTTTCATCTAAACTAGACTCGTTGGCTATTTATACCATTTTACCGTATGAATTCTTGACTTCTTTTGTGATTAACGGTTCGTGACTGTGAAGATGAACATCTATGTTGTTATTCTCTTACCAGTTAATGAATCAATTTTGGAGCATTTTATCGGGGTTCAGCCAAGAAGAATTATCACGACTTTTGCAATTCATTACTGGCAGTGCTCAACTTCCACCAGAAGGTTTTGCAGGTCTTCTTCCGAAGTTGCGCATCACATTTACGTACACGAGAGATCAATTACCTTCCTCGCACACTTGGTATGACATACTGATCTGCATTTATTTGACTAGATTAGACCTCGCTCATCAATCCTTTTTTCAGCTCAAATGAACATTCTAATTCATGATATTCATTACGTAATGTTTTCTACGGAAATACCCCGGTTTTAGCCAGTAGTGGCAATTTTAAACTAGACAAAGTTGTATAAAATTTACCACTACTGGCAAAAACCGGGGTCTTTCCGTAGAAAACATTACGTCATGAATATCATGAATACTTGAAGTTGCTCTTAGCTCTGATATTTTGCACATTATTATCATTTGAAATTTAGAAACTTGTGGTCGAGAGAGGCAAAATTAGCCCCTGATTATCCCTAACAACGGAAATAACGGTATTTTGAGTTTCCATAGCAACGCATTTTTTTTCTTCAAAAAAATGAAATTTGTTCATGCCAATTGAAAGAAACTTTTGATCATTTTTGGTATATTAAACATTATTCAGTCACTTTTCTATCAGAAGTTATTATGACTATTTGTCATTGAGGTGATCGTCAGTAGTTCACTGTATTTCCAAGCATGCTTTAAAATGCCATAGCTTTTGAATTTTTCAATTAAAAGTTCTCAAAGTTTGCAAAAGTGCTTGCTTATTGACGAATTTAAAAACCTTTGGCCAAAAGAGGCAACATTTTAAACCCTTGGTTACCAATAGCAACGGTATTGGTACAGGTAATTTTCTAACAATTCGACAACGATGGTTGCCATAGTAACTTGGATTTTTTTTTGAGAACGAAAATGTTGATACTAGTGATAAAGAGCTCGAAATTTTGATGAATTTTTGTATATTAAATATATCTTGATAATGATCGTCAAGCCCTTCCAAGGTAAAGCTAAGAAATGGTATAACTGTTGATTGGTATTTTAAGGATGATGTGATTTATCTAATATGTTTGAATTTTGGTAATGATTTACGTCAAAACCTTTAAAAGCATGGGGACACGGGAAGTTTTTTTCGCGTTGGTGCAATGCAACATGCTCTATCCAACCAATACAAGAAGAAAGTGCGTGTCTCATGGTTTCTGTTTTTGTTTCATGGGACAAAAAGTGATGGAAATACCCAAAAGACACGGTAATTTCGTCCCTGGGACAAAAGTGCGAGAAGCACAAATGTTATTAAATGAAAAATGGGGTGAAGACACGAGAAAGTGTTTCAGGTTGGTGGGGTGGAGCATGTTGCATTGCACCAACGCGAAAAAGAAACTTCTCGTGCCCCCAAACCTTAAGAGCACAATTGTTTAATTTTGCGCTATAATTCGTAGTTGTTTGTAAGGGTTTTGGTTTTTTGGACTCATATTTGACATTTTCCTTTTCAGCTCCAATCACTTGGTTCTCTCATCATATAACAACATGGATGAATTTCGACGTAAATTGGTGTATGCGATTACTGAAGGTTGTGAAGGCTTTGGTATGATCTAAAAAAATTTGTGGGGTATTGTGGGTAATTTCATGATAGGTTAAAGAATGCATCATAAATTTCACTGAAAAGGCAAGGTTTAATTTAAGACGATGGTTGTCTTTCTAATACCAAACCGTTTACTTCTTCAGTAAGAATTTCCGTGGGAACTCGAAATACAATCTTGAACAATGTTTGAAATCAAATTGAAAGCTTTTTACTCAACTACTTTAAGCAAGATTAAGTTTGACACATTTCTTCTGTTAATTTCAGCACATTTGACTATTTTTGGAAAATTTTAAAGATTTTTATTATGTAATTGAAAACCAGAGGTATATATTTTCATATTGACTGTTGTTTTAGGCTTTAGTCATTATAAATATTGTAAAAAAAATTGGAGGAGTATATTTAAAAATTGCAATTTTATAAATCGAAAACCTTAATATTTTTTATAAATTGATACAATAGCTTTTTGAATAAAATAAGAAATAAGACATACAACAAGAGGGTTTATGTATAAAATATTGTAGTTTTTCAGTCCCTTTCTGTTTTGTGAGACTGATGGTATGGGCGGGCAAAAAATTGGCTTTTAAAATTGCACCCTTGCAGTACAGCAAAAATCAGTGAAAATCATACCCTTAGAGTGCATTTTCCCCCAAATTTTCGATCCCTTTTGTGCAAAAAATGGTCAAAATTCTAGCATTTTTGGTCACAATATCTAGATTTTTCAAGAATTTTCTGAACTTAGCCTCCGTCTCAGAACGCGGTCAGAAAATTTTGCGGATAATTTCACAGCGAAAATGCATCCAGTGAAATGTGAGTAATGTATCATGATTCAAGTAGACTGACATAATTATACACATAATACATGTTACAAGTTCTGCCTACAGATTCTCAAGCTCGGCTATAATAAAACTATTACATGCTAGTAGCAGACCCGACTGACCAATGTTATGTAGCAGGTTGAAACATGAGGTTCTGCTGGAAAGATGCAGTTTGTTTTCAAGTTAAATCTTCAAAATAAAACAACTGTGGGGTTCTTTACTTCCAAACAACCTACCAATAGTTTTGGAACACTCCATAATAAAGGAAGATGGCTCTTCTTGTGGATTGGCTTTCTGATACCCCATATAAACACGATGTGACATGAAAGTGAAGAGACATGATTTGTTGGTTTTTGTTTGATTTGTTGACTCATATATCTCATGGCAAATGGGATAGCAAATGACTTTTCATGTATTGCTTGGCTCTACATATGATACCTCTTACTTTGAACACCTCCAGAATGTTGAAAAAAGCATTTTACGAGATAAGTTTCAATTATAATTTTCATGGAAATTTTTAATCGACAGATTTGGCTTGGCGTCAGTTTTGTTTGGTTGATGTTTGGTATCGTGATCATTAAAAGCAATGAAATGCCACACAGTCACTCTACACATGATGCCTCCAGCCATGATTGGTATCAGAATGTTGGAAAAAAAACATTTTACGAGAAATTGTTGATAGAAATTATATTGACTTATTTTTACAATTTTGGCGTTGTGGGTTTAGTTGGTTGATAATGTTTACACTGTGGGATGGTTTTCAAAAAACTGTTACATTGATTGTTGTTTGTTGGAATTGATTACCAAAAAAAGAGAGAACTTTTTGTGATTAATACTTTATTTTTTTCATGAATCGAAAAAACCGTGTGGATAGTATGTCTTGTAGTAACCAATGCAGTGTCTGTTTTCAAATTTTGAAAGCTCTATACCTACTGAAATGAAGCTCTGACTAGCTCTGTTTTTTAAACTTTGAACCATGTTTTTTTCTTTGTTGCTATTAAAGATAGATTTTTAAGTAAATTTATGGTAAAGTTTTAGTTTTTGAGTTTAGTTCGGTGTACATACAGTAGTATTTTTTCAGTAATCCTTCCTTGTAAATATAGTTCCATTTAACCAGACTCATTGCCCTCATTATATTCGAATTTGTATTTTTTTAGGACTGATAAGTACATATTTTTAAACACCAAAACAAACAACATGCCAGTTCTTTCTGGACAAATATATGTATACTTTATTGTTGTGTGCTTTGAGTTCTATTTTAATTAACCCTCTCAACTGCTGATCTTTCAACTATCATTTAGGAGTATAGAATGGGCTTCCATAGTACCATTTTCTCTAAGTATTTTGTGCAAATTTTCAACAAAGTAGACTTCTTGACTGTCCTTGTCCCTTATGTTAAAGTTGTTCTGATGGAGGACATTACTATTTTTGGTAGCCTTCACATATCAATAAGGAGCTTTGGTGTAAATGTTTTTTCTGATGAAATCATACTAATCTGAAACTATTAGGCCTATATGAACTTTCTAGAACAATAATCTTGCTCCAATCTTGAGAAACACTGGAAAAATAGGTTAGCATTCCCTGCCATAATTTCACAGATTTCCTCTGCTTTCTGCTTGAAAACGCTGTCGTATAGCCGAAAACGAAAGTGAAACTGTGAAAACGTCCGCAAATTCGAGCCCAGTCCTCTTCCGAGACGGAGGCTAAAGATTGGTCAGAAAAAGGAAAATAAAAATATTTTTTGCTTATATCAGCATAATATAACAATAGGCAGACACTGTCCTGATATGAAATATGTGTCTGATACGAAACGGGAACACTTATATAAAAATAAAACCTTTAACCAAGGAACTTCTATAAAAATAGATGTTCCTTGCTTTAACTGGTTGAAGTTTGCTCTGATATTATTATAACGGATTGGGACACGAGGATGAACTCAGTTAAAGACCGGATCTTGTGTAACAGTGATTCATGTTTTCCTTTGAATGTTTTGATATCAATCAACAGTCTAGAATAACTTTATTAAAATTAACAATTTTCAAAGTTATCTTGTTTTAGGTAAACAGATTCAAAAGATTTCATAGATTTTCATTGGTTGGATATACAAGTTTCTTGAAGAAATGTGGTGTTGTGCTATCTTGGCATTGGTGTCTACTGTTTTGATAAAAGGTGAGATAATACTGTAATCATTGACCTTTATAGGTCAGAGGACTGGATTGGGCAAAGTTTCTCGATCCCGGCTAAGAAAAATCTTTGATCGGAGTTTTTTTGAAAGAAGTATCCTTTAGGTATACTACCCATAATGGGTGAAATAATTTATGAACGGAAAATTTGATTGAATTATGAATTGACCCACGTCGAATAGTTCTACCAATAGGGTACCAATTAAAAAAAACTATGATCAAGGATATAGCTTGGTCTAAGGTAGTGAATAATAATGTCACACGGTAAGGTTTGTTTCATTCTTAATATCAAACTATGAGCTATTCTATTGGTTCAGACTGACGTTTGTATAAAAATGAGTCAAAACTTGTGCTCGTTAAATGTGAAAATGTGCTCAAAGTGTTCTTCCAAATCAATGGAGTTTTGACATTCTCAGATTCTGTTGCCAGATTCCACGATGGTGATATTCTGAGCATAGTCTTAATTTTTTAGACAGATTCATCATGAATGTTCTTTTAGAGTGTATTATTGTAATAAAAAGGCGTGTATCGAATTATCTGCAAAAAAGGCTTGAATGACATTAGGGAAAGAACTAACGAGGAAAAAATATAAAGATAACACCACCTTTTTCCAGGTAATGATGGAATTCAACCTACTTATCTATCGCTATCTATCAACAATCATCTCGATCGAAGTATCACCATCAAAGCCAAATATGGTGAAATAAAACCAAAAACTATCCAGCCTTCTGACAAACAGACTCTTGTTGATTATAAAGACATCAAAATACGCGAAATCGCCTTCGAAGCTTTTGATATGATGACTGGAGTTCCATTAGCCTTGAATGGGGACCGCATACTGAAATTGAAAACAAGCTTTGAACGTTACAAGGTGCATATCGTCGATGTCAAACCTTTAGGTAAACTACGCAACCTCTTTTACGCTCCTATCAAAACACTGGAGCTTCGGATTTTTCTATTTTTCCCTAAACAGAAACAAGGTTCAATTGAAACTTTCCAACTTGAAAACATTGGAAGCATGGATTGGTATCATTTAAATTGTTGTTAAAAGAAACAACTGATCTTCTTCTCGTCATACATATTAGTTAGGAAACAAAGAGAATCTGATCAAAATGTTAGAACATTGAATATAATGAATCAACGGATCCTGCACTAATGTACTTCCCAGTTTTCTCACCGGCAAGCGAGAGGTCGTGGGTTCAATTCCCACTCGATTCTTTGAGAAAACTGTGAAGTACATTAGTGCAGGATCCGTTGATTCATTACCTATAAGTAATACGCACTTGATTTCACATATTGAATATAATATTGTGTTAAACCTTTTTAAAGGTTTTATTTTTACATAAGTGTTTCCGTTTCATATCAGACACATATTTTCATATCAGGACAGTGTCTACCTATTGTTATATGATGCTGATATATAAGCAAAAAATTGTTTTCTGTTTCCTCTTTCTGACCAGTCTTGCTCCATATATGTGTCGATCCAATGCGAAAAAGCTTGTGAATTTAAATTGATGAGCAAGGAAACGATATCACTCTTATTTAAAAACAAAACCTTTAAATCCTGTACTTGTTTAATTTTACAAGTGATAAATTAATGCGTTATCTGTTCAACACTTTGGCCAAACAAAAATATCCTCTAGATTTCACCAATATGTTTTCTTTTTCAGCCTTGGATTACATGCCATCCTATCTATACACCTTCAAAAACAATGAATTGACTGGTTACCCGTTTTTAAATCCGGTCGGGAACACCACTCCCACAATCGGTAATTTAGGAATCGATTTATCAAAAACGGAATTAGTTGGTGAAATAAGAGGTTGTTTTTTGAAGCCAGACGATTGTACAAATGGAACGACCATTGGTGTCAAACTGAAATTCGAAAACATATCAACTGATAACTCACAGAGACCAAAAATTCAATATATTTTACGTTCTCATGGGATTGAACTTATCAAAGATCAGTATAAAAGGCTTTGTGGGTTGGTTCGATCACATTATCCGAGCAGGGAATGGAAGGTAAGCTTTAAAGAGAGAGGGCACCAATCAACACTACCGTAAGTTGGTCTAATGTCGACACCCCTCTTCTAATTTCGACACCTTTCTTTGGAAATAGGAATAATGGGAAGGTCGGAATAACTGATTGAAACTATTTTTCTTTGGTTAGCGATTAGAAGAGAGGAACAAATCTTTAGTCTATCAGTAGTTGTGACCTTCCTATCTTTAAAGAAGGGTGTCGAAATTAGAAAAAGGGTGTCAATATTAGACCAACTTACGATATATGCCTAAAAGTGATTAGGTCTAGTTTTCCAGAGTGGAATGACGTCCAGAAATAGATAAACCTAAAAAGGATTAATCCCAGGAAGGAACGAAGTCAAAACAAAGTTTTGTAAAGACATTGTATGGGCTAGTTCGATCACATGATCAAGTTCTCCATCAAAAGCCAAAGTGTTTTCTGTAACTTTTTTGTAAGAGAATGGATGGGTAGTGACTACTTTAAACTTTTTGTACATTATTCTTTCACATTCTGTCCAACCACTTTTTCATAGAGTTCATCCAATATCGTTTTTCCCACAAGCCTAAAATTATACATTCTTTCCTTCAAGGTTTGTTTCAGAGGCGTCCCTACGTCCATTTGGATTTATCTTACACTAGCCTGGCACCCTAGACGTGGCATCAAAATGTACATCAATTCGAGGCTTGTCAAAACTAATAGATATGGTCGAACAATCAATCAAAGATTATCCATTCAAAAAACATTAAGACTAGGTGATGGTCATCCTGATTGCAGATTAGCCTCACTGTCACTGGTAAACAAACAGTTAGATGAATCACAGGCTGGTCTTTTGATGTTATTCTTCTGGAAAGGTAAATTCCCTTTAGCAATTTAGTCTCGCGGGTTACATTTATTCGACCACCCACACAATTCAAAATTGATTAGTTTCGTTATTTCGTTTAAATTTAAAGTGACTTTGCTTTATGTTCTCTCGTACCCTTTCTCTTAGTCTGCTTTTTTATGATTTTCATTGCTTACGAAAGGCATTATCATGTTCATTATCAAAATCAAAAAGTGTGTCAGCTGCTATGGGTACAATGGGCTTTTCCAGAAAAAATTTTACCCCCACTGTTGAGGATATTGATTTTTGGAAGTATCGAACTCCCTAGATATCCTACTTCCTGGATATGAGTTATAAAGATGCTTACCCCTGGATATCATATTTTTTACTTGAAAAGACACTTTACCCCCTGGATATCCACTCCCTTGTAGCTATTTAACCCCCTGGTTATTCACTTTTGAACAAAAATCGTTAATCCCCTGGATATCCGATATCCTCAACAGGGGGGCACTGACTATTTCTGGAAAAGCCCAATATTACTACTTCTTTCTTCATACAAAGGTTACAAAAACGATGCCTCGTATTTTTACTGATTTTTTGTGCTTTATTTCATTATTTCAGGTGATCATCAACTCTTTTGGACACATGTTGAATTTTACAACTTTGCTTTACTCAATGCTGATGTCAGTATGAATGGAAAACATAAATATCGAATGCGACCGAACACTTTCGTAACCATTACCTCAAAAAACCTGATCGAAGATGGACACTCGACTGCTATTGTTGTCCGCGCGATTGTAGCAAATGGAAAACAACTCTATGTAAACAGGAGATTGAATTCATTGAAATTTATAATGAAAGACTCAGTGTTAAATCATCATCAAATACTGATAACTCATAAACTTTATAAAGTAATCAACCTATGAAAGATCGTTACTAAAAGGAATATTTCACTCTTTTATCGCATGAGTCAGTTCGGCGAAATCTTACCTATTTTGAATCTTTGCCAAGACTTTTGGTTATAAGTCTTTGATCTTTGGAAGTCCTAAAATCATAAGAGAACCACTAGCCTACCAAAAGGTGCCTCCTAAAGAATATTCGTTTGTGTTGATTTGTTGAATGTTGGAATTTCCCAACAGTCGACTCTTGTTTATACTAACTTCTATTATTCGAATCATTCTATAATTCGAACTTATTCTGAGTTCTGGTCATAGGGAAATCCTCTTACAGTGCTCTATATAGTTCGAATGAATCTCTCTGTTATTCGAACAAATAAGATTCCCTGTCCGAGTTCGAATTAGCGAGAGTTAACTGTATGCCTGTTTTCGAAGGAATGGTAGAAGAACTCTGTAAACACAGACTCTATCCGCCGCGCAACATATTACGTTAGCAGTTTTCATCCAGTAAAAAGGAGAAATAGCCAGATTTTTCGTGCCTGCTTCGTTAACGTAGTAGCTGTAAACTTATTCTTTTTAAAGCATGTGAAAAACGCTCAAGATTTCGCTTCACTTTAAGCTGTACGCATTTGATAAATTTTGATAATGACTGATGTGATATGATTTCTCCTTCGTTTTTCAAGTAAAGACGCGCAGAAAACATAAACCGTTCACTCAGCCTGTTCGATAACAACCCGGGGGGGGTTACTCATATGATCTGGCCTACGTCATGTGCCGCGCTTAAGGATGGGTTTTTTTCTGCATCCCAAAATGCACTGTAAGAGTGTGATTCTGTGAGATTGCACTGCAAGGGTCGAATTTTAAAACAAATTCAAAATATTTGTTAAAAAGAAAGGTTTTTACTTCTCGTTTGTTTGGAAAAGTTTCTATTGTCTGATAATTACAGCTGACAAGAATAATTTTCTCAGTTTTTATTTGAAACAGAAAATTTCCCAAGCTTCTTCTCTTCACGCAGATTTATAGCTGAGAAATATAGTGCACTATAATAAGGGTTGGGTAAATCAAGAGAAAATGCACTGAAAGGGTACCTTTTCAGCCATATTCATTGGGTACGATTTTGAAAAGCATATTTTGCGCGGCACATACCGTCGTTTCAAAATCGAGTGCCCCCCCCCCCCGGATAACAAAGACGCGGGGTAACTCTGACGGGAACTTTATACACGATACGCATAAATAGGGAATGCGCACAGCCTACAATCAAGGTCATAATATTTGAGAGAAAAGGGAAATTCCCAAGCAAGTTTTGTAAGCACGATCGATTTGTAAGTGCTCTAAAGTAGGTAGTCTACACAATAGACAGCTCCAGGCTTTTAGGCCTTACCCTTACGAAGAGGAGGAGTTTTACGCTCGGAGCGAAGGCAGATATGACGTAGCCTATAAAGTAGGTAACACTCTGCTATGAGTTCTAACTCTTGAGTTTTAACGCCAGACGACTTAAGACTAGTCCTATAAGGCTCAGAATATAGCCTGGAAGTCTACCAACCCATCCCAAATTGAAATGAAATATTCGACTAACTAAACAAGAAGCCGAAGCGGCATGAAGGCCCAGCTGACGTGGCAATAACCAAATGTCGTTTGTATTGCGTATATACCTTAAGAGAACCAATGTTTGCGGAATCGTA
Organism: Clytia hemisphaerica; assembly: GCF_902728285.1. Taxonomy (NCBI): domain Eukaryota; kingdom Metazoa; phylum Cnidaria; class Hydrozoa; order Leptothecata; family Clytiidae; genus Clytia; species Clytia hemisphaerica. The sequence continues at coordinate 122,481 of NW_027104406.1, read as the reverse complement.
TTTTTGCAATTTTAGGAAAGAAAACATCGAATCTTAGAATCCTAATGCACACATTTTCGGCAGAGATTGAAATACAGATCATTCAAAAAGTTAAAAAGGTTCGAAAATTGGCTGAATGAAAAAAAAAAAAAAACAGCTGCCCTGGAAGGTCAGTAATGATGATAAATGATACGCAATATATGTATATAATAGATTTACTTTATGTTTTTGTTACTAGTATGAAAGAAAAAATCGGTTTAAATAAATTCACAAACTTCAAATGTCAAATGTTGACCGCCAAAGTTCAGAAATATCAGTTTTACGCGTAGCATCATGAAAAACATTCCAAACTTATTCAAATTTACACTCACATGAGCTGCATTTTAGTATCCTTTAATGAGTTACAGCATAATTAAGTTTACTTGGGAAAATTCTCTGTCAGGTTTGAAAAATCCAACCAGCGTCCGTTTAGAGCGATAAATCCAAAATTAACCATTTTCACGGCGTAGCATCATGAAAAACATTCCAAACTTATTCAAATTTACACATGAGCTGCATTTTAGTATCCTTTAATGAGTTACAGCATAAGTTTACTTGAAAAAATTCTCTGTCAGGTTTGAAAAATCCAACCACCGACCGTTGCGTTTAGAGCGATAGATCCAAAATTGACCATTTTCACGGGTTGCATCATGAAAAACATTCTAAACTTATTCAAATTTACACATGAACTGCATTTTAGTATCCTTTAATAACTTACAACATAAGTTTACGTGGAAAAATTTTCTGTCAGGTTTGAAAAATCCAGCCACCAACCGTTTTTAGAGCGATAAATCCAAAATTGACCATCTTCACGGGTAGCATCATGAAAAACATTCCAAACTTATTCAAATTTACACATGAGCTGCATTTTAGTATCCTTTAATAACTTACAACATAAGTTTACGTGGAAAAATTCTCTGTCAGGTTTGAAAAATCCAGCCACCGACCGTTTAGAGCGATAAATCCAAAATTGACCATCTTCACGGGTAGCATCATGTCATGAAAAACATTCCAAACTTATTCAAATTTACACATGAGCTGCATTTTAGTATCCTTAAATGACTTACAACATAAGTTTACTTGAAAAAATTCTCTGTCAGGTTTGAAAAATCCAACCACCGACCGTTGCGTTTAGAGCGATAGATCCAAAATTGACCATTTTCACGGGTTGCATCATGAAAAACATTCTAAACTTATTCAAATTTACACATGAGCTGCATTTTCTGTCAGGTTTGAAAAATCCAGCCACCAACCGTTTTTAGAGCGATAAATCCAAAATTGACCATCTTCACGGGTAGCATCATGAAAAACATTCCAAACTTATTCAAATTTACACATGAGCTGCATTTTAGTATCCTTTAATAACTTACAACATAAGTTTACGTGGAAAAATTCTCTGTCAGGTTTGAAAAATCCAGCCACCGACCGTTTAGAGCGATAAATCCAAAATTGACCATCTTCACGGGTAGCATCATGTCATGAAAAACATTCCAAACTTATTCAAATTTACACATGAGCTGCATTTTAGTATCCTTAAATGACTTACAACATAAGTTTACTTGAAAAAATTCTCTGTCAGGTTTGAAAAATCCAACCACCGACCGTTGCGTTTAGAGCGATAGATCCAAAATTGACCATTTTCACGGGTTGCATCATGAAAAACATTCCAAACTTATTCAAATTTACACATGAGCTGCATTTTAGTATCCTTTAATAACTTACAACATAAGTTTACGTGGAAAAATTCTCTGTCAGGTTTGAAAAATCCAGCCACCGACCGTTTAGAGCGATAAATCCAAAATTGACCATCTTCACGGGTAGCATCATGTCATGAAAAACATTCCAAACTTATTCAAATTTACACATGAGCTGCATTTTAGTATCCTTAAATGACTTACAACATAAGTTTACTTGAAAAAAGTCTCTGTCAAGCTGGAAATATAAAACTCCAATATCCAAATGCTCCCCCTGCCTGACCTGACTGCCTGACCTGACTCCATCCATCTTGAAAACATTAAAAAATACTTTGCTATAAAGAGAATGAAATTTGACTTTACTACCAATTCAATCCAATATAAGAGTAGGTCAAACATCGTGCGGGTAGGCGAGGCAAAAATTCTAAATCGGTCGCTGGTTTAGCCTGGACTACTGGACTTGTTAATTTATTGCGCGCACAGGCTCCGACAAAGCCAAAATCTTTTCGGTCAGTTGCTTTTTAAAGGCCCACTTGCGCTGCGCGGCTGGGCCAATTAAAAAAGATAGCCCAAAATCGACTTTCTCGCCGAAAATTTAAATCTTGAAAAACGTTAAAATGGGACTTTGAAAGTCCAAAAAGGTACCTGTGTAACCACCCCTACACCTTCACCATTTGCTTAAGTAAGTCCCATGAAAGCGGGCGGGGTGCGTGTTAAAAACGCGAAAAATTGGGTTTTTCCCTATTACCACCCTGTTGCCGGAACCGATTTTTCTCACACCGGGTGAAAACCATTGAGTTTCAAGCCGAAGGCTAGAGGTCAATCTCTAACCTTTCTCAGGCAAGAAAAATTGAAGCCTTAAAATATGCGCCGTATTTTTGATGACGGATTGAATCTAGCAATTCCTTTGTTTTCGAGTGATATATTTTTCAAAATGAAGCGGTAAATTTTAGTTTCAATCTGTCATTTGTGTAAAAACCAGGCGGGTCGCTCAAGGCCGCGCAACTTTGGTAGGATTTGTTGGCTTCAAATCCTACCAAGGAGATTGACCTCTAGCCTTCGGCTTGAAACTCAATGGTGAAAACCACAGATATCTAAGCCCGAAGGGCTAGATTTGCAACTTTAAGCTTTCTCCAGCAAAAAAAAGTGAAGCAAAAATTTGACTTTTTAAATTTCGTGCCGATGGATAGGATCTAGCATTTTAATTGTTTTCGGAGCGCGAGATCAAAAAACGTAGGCGACAAACGCTATTTCACATCTCTCAAACCGGTGAAATTGCATATTTTAGTCACGTGACTCTGGTAGGAAATCCTTCCAAAGATGAGCTTCACTTTTTGATAAAAGCCGCAAATCTAGCCCTTCGGGCTTTACCAGGGGGGGGGGCAAGCAGTTAGTACAGAACACTATGCCACTATGTGTACTAACTGATTTTTGGAAAAATCTGTACCCCACCACCACCCCCTGTCACTTAGTACACCGTGTACTAACTGTCTTTGACCTTGCTTAATATATATACCACCCCCCAAAATAAGGATCCGTCTCTCTACGGTGCATTCCAGGTGAATTTCACACCCCAGGGAGGTTTTATGAGGTGTATTTTTACGTTTTTACCTGTCTTTACCAGGTTTTTACCACTAACTACTTTCAAACAAATAAAAATAAAACAAATTATGTAGTAGGTCAACCGCAGTGGGGGGAAAAATTCTCGTTTTGAAAACAGTTAATTCCTCTGAGTTAATACACCTTCTTCTTCCAAAATTCTGTATACACCACCCCTTTCGGCAGTTAGTACACAGGTGTACTAACTGTATTTTGCAAATTTGAAAATATACACCACCCCTTTTAACAAATTATGGAGTAGGTCAACCGCAGTGGGGGGAAATGTTCTCGTTTTGAAAACAGTTAATACACCTTTTTTCTTCCAAAATTCTATATACACCACCCCTTTTGGCAGTTAGTACACTGGTGTACTAACTGCATTTTGAAAACTTGAAAAATTGACCCACCACGGTACTAAGTGTCATGGGTGTCGTGTACTAACTGCTTGCCCCCCCTGGCTTTACAGATATCTGTGGTGAAAACTATGTCACCTAATCTTCTCGGCTACCGTCAGATTACAAGGTAAAGCAAAACAACAATAATGGTAGCATTTTAAATTCCATCGAGATATCATCAAGAACCTTTCGTGTCGATAGATCCATCAAGATGGCGTCTGGTGTAAGTAATGAATCTTCTTATATCCTCGTGATCTCTAGTTTAACAGGTCTAATTAAACGTTTGAAATATTCAAGGATGTCCATTTTTTCTCATAGACCCTATATACCTATTCTGGAAGCTTCAGAGCTAACAAGATTTTGGTCGCTGCTGCATATAGTGGTGCTAATGTCACAGTTGCAGATTTTGAATATGGCAAAACCAACACATCTGCAGATTTCCTCAAGAAATTCCCGCTTGGAAGAGTGAGTTGATATTGTTTTCTCGGTTTTTCCCGGTTCTTGAGTGTTTGGTGGGGATCTTGCAGATAACTTAGTCTAAACTTTGCAGATTAACCTATATAGGGGAGCCATTCACCCAGACGGTGTCAATCAAACGCCGAATCAATTGAACGCAATTGAATAATTGCAATTCGATTGTCGAACGCAATCGAATCGCAATCGAATATTACCCAGGATTTGCTGTTCGATTACTTCGATTACGTTCGATTGTATTCGACTACGCTCGATTGATTCAATTATATTATATTTTATTCGCTTTGTGGTACGGTACTAAAACATTCGGCAGCCCGCTAAAAAGCCCTAAAACGAAGTGATCCAATTTCATTTAATTAAACTCATCAAACATAATCCTAATTGAACGAAATCGTCGAATGCAAATGACAATCGAACATAGTTCAACTATCAATCGAACCAATCAAACCTTTCAAACGCAATCGAACACAATCGAATATTACCCAGGAATCAGCCGTTCGATTGAGATTCGATTACGTTTGACAATCGAATCGCAATTATTCAATCGCGTTTGAATAAGGAACTCGATAAGGAACTTTGAGGCTGAAATTCTCTGTAAAAATAAGGAACTCCAGGCTCAGAGAAAGGTTAAGGTTCCTTTTTAAATAAAAACGTGTAAAGGAAAACTTGAAGCGAATGGTGATTTAGAAAAGGGCTTGGCTAACGTAAAAATTTCCGACATTATGTTTTGAAGGTGAATTGATCGGGCAACGCAAACAGAACATATTATTGATGGTCGCCATAAATTTCTGGAATTATCTCGGCTCTATAATATATATTATTATTATATTTTACTTTGATGGATCTGGATTAATCTTATACTTCCATTTCTTTAAAAGCCTGATAGCCTTTTTGTGGATATTTATTCTAGATATTTGTGATTTGTCTTGTCCTTTTGTTTGGTGGGTTATGTTATCTGTGTTTCAATTTGAAGAGTTGATGGTTTCATACGTCTAGACTATTACAGCGTCAGATAATAAAATCAGAGCTGTCTGCCAAAGACTTGTGCCTGTGTGGGCAGTCAAGCAAAGAGAACTTCAGAAAAAAAAAACGGAAGGTTTATTTTGGTTTTGGCCATTCCAGAACATTTTTGTTACCCTCGTCAGACAACATACATTTCATAGAAATCCAGCAACCTAATCAGATTTTATGGTAGTTTGTTTTTGACGGGTCAGATCTGACCCATCACGGATCCAAAGGGTTAAATAAGCAAAAATTATCTTTCTATCAAGCAAAGTGGCAAATTTATTTCAATTTAAGAATCTTATCTTAGTCTAGGAATAGGTTTTTGAGTATCAATACCTGTCAATATACACATTTCAAATTAAATTTTCCCGTAGCTTTTGCTTTGATCCCATGTAATTTGCAAGAAAAATTAAGTAAACAAAACCATTCTTCCATTTTGGCATACTCCATGGGTCACTATAACAAAACATGAAAATGATCGACAATTAAATAATCTTATTTCTTTTATTGAATTTATAAATAAAAAAACATTTATCTGTCAACATTTTATAAGGCATTCAAGGCTTGTGTTTACTTGATTTTTTTTCACTGTGTATTGATCATCGTTCAACTTGTATTGAATTGTATAGAATGGGAGAGTGTGGCTTAGTGACATAAGGGTCAACCCTCCTCCTGACGGGCAAATGCTGTGAAAAAATATGAAATCATATCAAAGGTCCCTTACACATACACAAAGTAACCCTGATTGATAGTTTTTGTCCATACCTGTTTGAGACAGCTTTTTAACATGAACTTAAATGTATTTCAAACTGCTACCTTGAAGATAAAGCCTACCACTCGTATGGCACAGCAGATAAGGTGAAGCAAACAAATATTTGATTTCAGCCTTACTGCGGTAAATTTGGAGATTTTGAAATTCAATGCATACTTTTTAGGTCCCAGCTTATGAATCCAATGGTTTATGTTTGAGTGAATCTGATGCCATTGCTCAATATGTCTCAAATGATGCACTACTTGGTGGAAAGGACAGTGCAAACCAAGCTTCTGTTCGTGAATACATCTCTTTTGCTGAAAACGAGATTGTTCCTTCTGCTTGTGCTTGGGTTTACCCAACACTTGGACTTCGACAATACAACAAACAAGAAACAGACAATGCAATGGCCCACTTGAAAAAGTGTCTTACCAAATTGAATAATGACTTACTGACAAGAACTTTCTTGGTAGGAGAGCGCGTTACCCTTGCAGACATTACATTATGTACAAGTCTTGTTATGTTATATGTTCAGGTAAGATATGTATCTTGGGTAATCATTTCAAGGTCCAATAGATTGAAAAGCTAAATTGAATATTTGAAAATTCAGGAAAGAATTAGTACCAAGCTTTCTTTTATATAATTGCCCTATCCTTCAGCACAATCCTCCATGTCAGGACAAGAAATTTTAATATTTGTGTGAATGGTTTTTGAAGATTTTGATTTATTGCTGATTCTATTTACTTTCTATTACTTCTCTTTTACTGTAGGTTATGGATAGTAAATTTAGAGAAGCTTTTGGAAATTTAAACAGGTGGTTCACAACTTGTGTAAACCAACCTAATTTCAAAAAAGTTCTTGGCGATATCAAATTGTGTGAAAAAATGGCCACATTTGACAATAAAAGATATCAGGAATTACACCCTAAAGGTATGAATTTTATCACATTTCTTTGAGGATAGATAAGTAATCATCATAAATATGGTCAAATCAAAGATGATAAAGAAAAAAATACTCTTTTACCGGAAAGACAGCAAATAATTTATTTAGTTTTAAGTTAATTCTCTTTCAACAAGGGTGTAGAGTAAAATCTAAAGAAGAAAAGGCAATTTTTAATTTTGAGTTGATTTTGTGAATTTCAGCATGTTTATATCTTGTTGCAACATACTTATTTGCCTTTTCAGCAGGTGGAAAAGGAAAGAAAACTGAAGAAAAAGCCAAAAAGACAAAGGAAGCAAAACCAAAACCACAAGAGCAGCCAATTGAAGAAGCAGCAAAAGAACCCAAAAAAGTAGACCACTTCAAAGACTGGAAAAAGAGGTATAATTTATTACACAAACTTAACCCTATAATCATTACTAGGCTTTGAGAGGCTGTTCAAAACTAGTGAGACTTTTCCTGTACTGTTTAAACTTTTGATGTAATTACTCTTCCTGGAATTCCTAGAGAATTTTCACATGAAAAAATGGCTTAGAGGGACAAATACTTCTTGGATTGGCTTGAAACATTTTTCCTTTGACTTATTAGTCATTTAACAGGCTAAAAGGTGCCATAAAAGTTACATTTTATTCAAAGTTTGAAGTTTTAAAGATTTCCTATTTTGTCAATAATTTTTCGTGAGCATAAACTTCGCCCTTGCTAAAATTTTAAAAGACATTTACGTTTGCAAAAAGGGCCAAATTTCTGCTCGTGAAAGTTTTTACGCCTAAATACTTAAAATGCTTTGCAAACGTGGAGAAATTTAGTCTGTGGTGCTCATTTTTTACCTTGCTTCGCTCAAAAAGTAATAGCGAAGCTCCTTAAATTTATAATTCAAACCCTGATTTGAGATGAAAAATTGCACTGGAAATTTGTCAATTTGAATGACACCTTACTGTCAAAATTGTCATCATGTTCAAGGAGTGAGAACTTTTAGGTGTCAAAAGTTATTTTATTGTGAAGCTAAATAAAATGTAGGGGTTAACAAAATATTAATGTCAAAAGATCTATTATGAGTTAATAACAAAAGTTTCACCCTCTGAATTTCTGTTGTTCTATCTCTTTCGTATTTGACGACTATTTGTTGATCAAGAAATCAATAATGTAGCATCGTTGATGGTAAATTGTATTAGTTTGTTGTTAATACTTACTTCTCAGTGCGTTTTAGGCATTAATGATATGCCCTTGATAATACACTTGTATTATAAAATCATTGTAAAGGAAAAATCAACACTAAGAAATTCAAACAAGCACAAAATGGCTGGGCTGAAAGAACTCAAAAATTAATGAGGTGCCTCGAAATGCCTTCACAATATTTCATTGAAATCCTTTTAGAAATCAATGAAAAAGTACATCAAGATAATTCTGTGAAAATTTCAAGCCAGCGCTTTCCTGTAGAACAATAAAAGAAAATCCATCTTGTAAGAAAAAAAAATTAAGAAAATGATTTTGCTAAACAGCTCAAAATGGAAAGTTGTTTGGTTTATTTGAAAGGACCATGAACATATAAACGACTCTACATCTTTTCAACAAAAGCCTCTGTTCTTTTACTCTTATCAGTAGTGTGTCACATTCAAACGAGGCAGGGTATTTTTCGAGTTCAGAAATTGCAAATTGATAGCCTAAAAGATTCGTAGAGATAGCTCATAGAACTAGAAAAAATAACGACACTTACTTTTGTCATTTATCATTGGAATTGACACTTTTTAATAAAGATTTTGAAACTATAAAATATAATGGTTCTTAAGTCACTTCAATCAAGAATCACATTTATACTCAATGTGATGCTGGAAATATAAATGGATACGAATTGACAGTAGAAAATAGCTTTTGATACTCTCAGCGCACTCTAATATTACATTTACATTCAAAATCGTACTTTTGATGTATGTTTATTATTTTCTGGTAGCCGGTAACTTTTCAACTTCCCAACTGAAACTAGTAACTTCCCAACTCGAAAGTAGCAACTAGCAACTTGACTAGAATTGTTCCCTAACTCCAGTCAAACTTTGGCATACTATTTTTCGAGTTGTGAAATAATCATTGGGGTGACAAAAGTGATTCAAAAGTATACAAGCAGTTGGAATTCTGCATTTCAGCATTGAAAAATGTTGATAAAATATATTGCAAATTTAGGAAAAAATTAGAGAAAAATTCTTTTGTGAATTAAGAGTAATGCTCAAGCTGTTAATCAGCAATCAAGCTGATAAGCTAAGTAATTCAAGGAAATAAAATTGTGATGGAATATTGCTGATTTTTTATACAAAATTTCAACAGGCTGCAACGAAGCTCGCTTCAAAGAGACAATGGAAGATAGGCGCCTGGTAGTTTATATGTTCATGAGAGGAGTAACTAGTGAACAAAAATATTGATAGTCTTAATACTTCAGATGAGTTGGGCAGAAAGATTTTCTACGTTTTGGGACGGTTGACTATTTAACTTTCTCTAAAAAGTAAGAAAGAACAATTTCTTTAGAACCAGGGGGGTACAGAGACAGGGTACTAACCCATAGGGTACTAACTTGATTTTTTACTAAAATTTTGTTTAGTACCACCCACCCATATTTAGTACCGGGTACTACTTCATTTTTGCTGTAAAAAATAGGGACACCACCCCTAAAATCTTACATTTTACAGATTAGACCAAGAGAGGGGTACTATTGTTAGTTTTTCAGACTGAAAATTGACAGATAATTCAAGCAAACTATCAATGATGGAGTCAGAAGCTTTTGTCCTTTGATTTTCATCACACACTTCTTGACTATTTTGGAAGTTTTGTCTTCTAAAAAATCTAAAAAATTTCTCAAAAGAGTAAAAAAAATTTGTCGATTAAAAAAGTTTCAAATCAAAAAAATTAATATTTGAAAAAAGTCAAAATATTACAACTAACTACTTTTTTATTGAAAAACAGCAAAATTCTGTGAAAAAGGACCCAAATAGTATCCTTGAAGAGTACTTGCTTGAAGAGTGAAAAATACACACCCCCACCCCAAAGTAGTACCGGGTACTAACTTTGCTATGGGTCAGTACCCTGTGTCTGTACCCCCCCCCCTGTTAGAACAGTTTCTTTGCACTTGAGTTACAAATTCTTGTAATTTTCAATTCATTTCTTTTAGTGATAAATTCAATATGGATGCCTGGAAAACTGAATACGCTAATGAAGAGTTGTCTGACTCACTTAAATGGTTTGACGAGCACTGGGACCCTGAAGCATTCGCAGTTTATCATGCACAATACAGATTTGAAAAAGACTCTGACTATGAGACATACAACTTAGAATTCCTTGCAACAAATTTGGTTAGAGGCTTCTATCAACGTATCGAGGGACTCCGCAAACACTGTCACATTGTGTTTTTATTTCATGAGAAAAAGTCACCTAAAGGCGCAAAATACTATGACATGACAGGTTGTATCATTCAAAAAGCACAACCTCTCTGCTTTTCAGTAAGTTTCCTTTTCATTATGTACTCCATCTTTATTATCATTATTACAACAAATACAAAGTTCAGGCATGCTGTGGTCCTCTAGAATTGGTCTTCGTTTATTTATATATAATAAATAGCCTAGTTCATGATTTGCCTTTGTCTTGTTTGAATTTTCCTTGAACGTTTTTATTGATGATGCTTCTGCCATCTTGAGATCGTTCTGTTGGCTTTGGTCACCGTGTACTCCGTCATCTGGGAAATTCGTCTGAAGCTTGGTTATATGCTTTCTACATGGTCACGTTCTTTTAATAAAATTTTGGACCTACCTGGAGGTCCTATAAATTAACCCATGCCCATGCATTTGTTCATTTTTTCCTACTATTCCTTTGTGTTTTTTTTTCACACAAAAACATTGATAACAATGCCCATCATCAAGCATGATTCAACTTTCTAAAAATCACTGGAACAGCCGAAAATCGCTGAAAAACGGTTCCTCTTGAATTTTTCGAGCTGTACATATTTTTTTCTGGGAATTTTGCACACTGATGCAAAATAGCAATACCCAAAATGTAACGGAGCCTGACACAGTTTTTACTACCGGGTGACCCACGAAAAAGTTCGGACGTTTCTCGGCGTCTTGAGGCCGAACAAATGTCCCAAAGTGCTTGGAGTTTTATTATTTAGAAAGTAGATATCCTAACTTAAAATCCGAGCCATTACTTTTTAAATTTGACGCACAAGTTCCCTAGTTATGAGCTTTTAAACTCAAAATTCACTTTTCGGAAAGTGTAAAAAACAGGTAAAAAAGGGGTATCAAATTAGGTATTTTTAGACGTTTTTGATATACAGTTTTTGAGAAAATTCCTTGAAAGTGCCAATTTTGATAAGAACTAGTCTTGGTTTAAACAAAAACGACTTTAAAAGGTGTTTTTAATAATTATTAATGTCATAAAACTCGTTAAATAAGTCGATTTATAAGAGATTTTCTAATTGATTGCATTAATTTAATACCTCTTTTTTACGTGTTTTTTACACTTTCCGAAAAGTGAATTTTGAGTTTAAAAGGTTATAAGTAGAGAACTAGTTGGTCAAATTTAAAAAGTGATAGCTCAAATTTTAAGTTAGGATATCTACTTTTTAAATACCAAAATTCCGAGCACTTTGGGACATTTGTTCGGCCTCAAGACGCCGAGAAAGGTCCGAACTTTTTCGTGGGTCACCCGGTATTTTCTCAATTTTCCATCATCAGCTTTTTCTAATATGTGTTACAATGTTATGTATTCATGCAATTTTAATTATCAGGTAGGGCTCCCTTACATTTTAGGTGTTGCCATTTTCCAGTCAGCGTTCTGACTTGTTTGGTGTTGTTTCACTATCATAGATGTTGATATGCTTATATACCTGGACCATGTCACGGAAAAAAGTTTTTGCAACTCAAGGGATGCCAAGCGTCTTGTCTTTCTGCATAACCGTGAGATTGGTTTTACTAGTTTTGTCGCACGTCTTTGGACACCCTCAATCAGGTTGATAGATCGACGTAATCTTGGTGGCAATACTGATTGAGCGTACTCTAAATGTTGTCGTACAAAGGTGGTATACAGTGTCTGGAAAATGTGAGGTCTTGAAATCGCCTTTGGATCAATCCCAACATGGAATTAGCTTTGTTTATTTTTTTTTAGCGATGTGTTCTTCAAATGAAAGCTCCGAGTCTATCAAAACACAAATTGACCTATCGATAAAATGTGACATTTGTCTGGGTAGAATTTCGACAGCCACTCACGGGACTACTCTCAAGTGCTTCAATGTCGTATTGTACTGTTAGGGAGTCAAGAATGGAATTGATTTCCTTCTTAATCTTTGTGTCGTTTGCAACCAAGAAAATGTTTGATAGAACATGTTCTGGTAGTTCATTAATATAAATAACAAAGAGCAGAGGACTGAGCACGCTTCCTTGAGGAATATCACTGGATCTAGAGATGATTTTACCCCATTAACACTCGCTAATTGCTTGCGGTTCGATTGAAAAGATTGGTTGCAATTCAAAGTTGATTCGTTAATCACGTAGCGTTATAGTTTCATCATAAGTCTTCGATGGGGTACCGTGTCAAATGCTTTGGCAAAGTCGAAGTATATGCAGCCGACCACATCCACTTTTTGCAGTTGATTTGAACACATCTATAAAGGAGATGAGTTGTTCGACTGTTGACCTTTTTCTGATGAAACTGTATTGCTTGTTCGATAGAAGTTCTTCGCTGAAAAGGTGTCCCATGATATGTTTTCGTATTATTGTTTCCGTCAACTTACAGACTACTGAAGTCAGACTTACTGGACGATAGTTAAAAGCAAGGTTGTGTGCTCTTTTGTTTTTATGGATCGGTGTCACAAATGCTAATTCCCAGTCACAAAAAGAGTTAAATTCATTAATAGTGGTTCTGTAATGTGATCACAAAGTTCAATAAACATCGAGGCATGAATTTATTGATTTATTCGCAATGAGCTTCCTGATTTGTTTTGTTATCATTTCCTTTGTAATGTTTAGTGGTTAAAGTATTTTATCAAAATCAGGTAGATCACCTTCCGGTTCTTCAGTAAAGGCACTACGGAATAGTTGCTGCAGAATGTTGACCTTTTCTTGGTCCTCATGCTTTACGGATGTCTTGTCATCGGACGTTTCAAAAAGAGGAGAACTCCACTTTTGGGACCTACCTGGAGGTCCTATAAACTAACTTGTGTTCGTCTGTCCGTCCGTTCGTCTGTTACCAACTTTTCTCATGATTGAATCATAGAAAACATTTGATTTTTGGTATAAAGGTGCAAAATGCTAGTGGACAAAATATGACGGAGTCTGATTTTGGAAAAAAAATCTTTTGACTTTTGAAAAATTGGATCATTAAATTTTTTTCTTTCTTGTATGAAAGAAGGGTACCATCATAGGTTAGAGTTAGCCAATGTTCTAAGCTAATAGTATAAATTTTTTTTGACTTTTATAACGATGTAAACTATTAGCTTAGTTGCAAACAAACTCGGTAAAAACAAGCTTGCCTTTGCCGAAGACTTATTGTATTCTCAAGACCAATTAAAAATGACAAACTTTTTTGCTTTTGCACCGCGTTATTTTACCAAAACAATCAGAAACAACAAATTTTTGTTTTGATTGCGAGAGAAAATACTAGAATCTGATTGGATGCGATAAAACGAACCGCAGCGAGAGTTGTTTCTCGAAAGAATTTCTGGTGTCACGATTTAAATCTTACTGCTTACCCAAACTTTCAGATTCATTTGCTGATTCATTCACAATTTTTTTTTATTTTTTTTAGTACGATGAAATATGGAATGAATTTTCTCAATCATTCACGTGGACCAAACTTGGAGGAGCTGATGTGAACAAATATGTCAAAGCTTATTTTAGTGGAGAACATCCCGATGGTACTGACGTAGTGAACTTTGACGAATTCAGATAAATAACACGCGTCACCTTATCGTCTCTTTGATTGGTGTTGGTATTTGTCACCTTGGCTCACGTGTTCCGTTATCTATCGAAATGGACAAATCTAAATTAAATTAACTACCTGAAATATAAATGAATTTCTGTTAATAGAACCAAAACGTCTGTTTCTTTATTTTTCTGTTGCCTTAAACATATTTTGATCTTGAGTGAAAGCGGCAGTGTTGGATCATAACAAAGCCCTTACACGGGTTTCTTTTATGGGTCCTCGGGTATAACTGTTGGTCAGCAACACATGCAATAGCGAGTTTATGTATTTGCACTTTTGAGGACGGTAAAGTGACTGAAGCGATTTGGAAACCCGCAGCTCTGACCCGCAAAACCGAGGACGGTAAAAGTGCTGATTTACCGTCGTCCTCAGTTAATCAGGATCTAGTCAAATTAGAACCTTACCGTCTCCATCGCTGAAAAACACACATAAACTCGGTAATATGGGTTCAAACATATCTATATTTTGAGAATCTGATTCTGACTAGCTAACCAGGGGGCGATAACTTTTCAATTTCAGAGGGGGTGTTTCGAGGGTACTTGACAATCGTTTTTGGAACCGATTTGCCTGAGTTAGGGTACTGCACTGCATTTCAAGATATCTCATGAGCTACATATCAAAACCTACTAAAACTTTGTAGAATTTGTAAGATCGCCCGACTTTTTTTAGTGAAAGCACTTGCATAGTGGCCAGTGACCCTTGAAACACCCTTGAAAATTTCCTTGAAACCCTTAAAAATATTAAGATTTTCTGAAGACCCTTGAGCTATGGAATTTACACCCTTGAAACCCTTGAATTCAGAAATCTGGAAGGGATTTTGTTCATTAAGAACTTGTAAAATGCAAAATTTTCCCCATTTCGTGGGGATAAAAGTGAATGACCTAATGATTGATTTTCTTTATCTAGATCATTGCACATTCTAAGGTGTTCCTTCCATTATTTTAATTTGATGAATTTACTGTACTAGCATTTTAATTTTGGAGTTACCTTAAGGGAAGAGATTTTCGCGGAATTTAATTTCGCGAATCAGAGTTTCAAAATGGCAAATTTCGCGGAATTTACGCGGAATTTAATTTCGCGAATGAGCCGATTTTAAAAGTTTTACGGAATTTAATTTCGCGATTGAGAAGAATTTATCAACTCAGATTAACTTTTAAGCATCACGGAGTTGTTTATATTTGTTTATATTTGATAAAAAATACACGTTATAATGGTTATAAGTCAATTGTGTCCATCTTTTTTGGTAATACCTGGTCAAAAACAACAAAATGAAAGAAGAAGAAAAAAAAATCGAATTTCGCGGAATTTAATTTCGCGATTTAACAATTTTGGTGTGTTTCGCGGAATTTAATTTCGCAAATTACGCCCAAATTCGTGAAAATTTCTTCCCTTAAGGTATACTATATTCTCGTTATCTAATATTAGGGTTACATCTACAGAAAGTCATCTTTCTTATTTTTTTGTATTTTTCAATCAACTCGGAAATCTTAGTAGAAAACTTAGTCGTTCACTTATTGCCCAAAGAATGATGTATGACCACGTTACTTCCTTCATCCGGGTCGTCAGAGCATGATTTTGTCATTGATCCTGAGCTGAGAGTTAGCTGTCTAAACGCCCATTCAAAATACAAAGAGAATTTAAAGAAAAACAAAATTGAGAAACAGAAAACTCGCGAGGATGAAAAGGTTGAGGAGCTACTTTCAGAAATGCAAACCCTCAATCGCAAACTACTAACCATCAGTCAAACGATTGCAACCTTACAGAAAGATGCCAATGATTGTTATGATAAGGCTGAAAGAATAATGATGATCTCCAAAAAATACAAAATGAAGTTTCAAAAGGAAATAACTTAAGACAAACTATTGGGCAAAAGTGAAAACTAGAAAAAAAAATACCAGAAAGACGTTAAAAGTTTACATGAACAGATTGAAGCTATAAAGAAAGCTAGAAATGAACTATAACTATCGTTTTAAAGAAGTTAAAAAAGCTAAGAGCTAAAAGCTAAGTTGAAATTTGTTGAACATTTCTAATGAGAAAATAGCTAAGTCGATTGAATGGTGCCGTGAAAAGTATTTAAGTGCATGGTCAAATTTTTTGAAGTTTTTTTTTGAGCCATTTATGCATTATATTTGCAACGTCATACTTTTAGATTTGAAACTTTTTGTTTTGAATTTTCATACCTAATTTTTTTTGTTTATAGGAAATTTTTCCTAGAGTTTCACTGTCGTTTAAATTTGTAGTACGTTGAGTTGAAATTTTTCAGTAAGTCTAGTATTTTACAGTTTTTGTAGCTTTAAGGACACTCTTTAAAAAACTAACTTTTTGCAAATTATAACCTTTTAAATGTTTGACTTATATTCTGTTCATACATATAAAGCAGTTCTTTCATCACATGCAAATATAACTGGGCTTTTTTAGACTTTTTCCTTGAAACCCTTAAAATTATGTTTCTATGGCTTTCAAACCCATGAAACCCTTGAAAACTTGGTCAAAAAACCCTTTGAAACCCTTGAAAATTGATGCAAAATGACCCTTGAAACCCTTGAAATGGGCACTAAAATATGGCTGGCCACAATGACTTGTTATACCCATGGAGGTAATAAAAATATAGATGGAGATACCACTTCTACTATTCTATTGTATTGTATCGTTGATAGCAAATTGTTGCTTTGGGAAAAAGCCATTAATTTTGCTTTTGCTCATGGGAATACTTGAGTCGAAGAGAATTTGAATAAAATCACGCTACATTTTTAATTTGTTCATTGTGTGATGACAGTTTTGTTTATAAAACATAAGAAAACCTTGCAAGAATAAGCACAGAACATCGAATTTGAAATGTTCGCGGCTCAGGGAATCCTCGGCAAATTTTGTCAATTTTTACATATTTACTAATGCCAATCTTTCAACTATATTCTATCAAAATTTTGAGGCCGCAGCTATTTTAGATCTAAAGATATTTATAGCAAAGAACCTTCCACAAATAACAAAGAATTCGCAAAATTTGAAGAAGTTTACCTCTCGAAAGTTTCCCGATAAAATAAAAACTTCTTTTAAAACAACTATAAAGAAATTTCGACTTTCGACGAAAGTTTAACGTGGGAAAAACATGCGAGCCTTGTTAGACAAAGAGCCTATCTTGGACTCAATAAAATCAAAAGGGTTAGTTCGACATTGAACGATAGCACGAAACGGTTATTGGTAAATGCAATGGTATATCCACACCTCGGATATTGCGTTAACACCTGGAGCAACACTCTATCGCATGTTCGTAGGCGATTTGATTCTTTGTCTAGACAAATCGATCGGGTCACTCCAATGAACAAGCCTTTTGGAAAAATTGCTGATTACAGTACTGCTCTCATGACTTTCAAGGCTGTTCAAAAGATATGTCCCTCTTATCTATCCAAACGTTTCGTTCTCTGTGGAAATGGTGGTGAGCCCGATGCGCAAGGTGTAAATACTAGAGCTGGATCAGAGAAGAAAATTCGGATACAGAGAACAAGAAATAAATTTGATTCTAAAACCTTTTTATACAATGCTACAAAAATTTGGAATAGTTTGCCTACCGACCTCCGCCAAACTAAATCTTTGGTCACTTTCAAGTCCAAAGCTAAATCATATTTTTTCCAATAATCATACAGAGATTAATATATAATATGTATATCTTTTTTTCTTTTTTTTAAATATTCGTGAAGTCATTCTTTGTTGCCTATCGTTCTTGTTTCAGTTTCCGTATTCGTTCTTGTTCTGTTCACAGTGGCCCTTCGTGGAAACAATTCTCCAGCTGCCTAAAAGCTTTTGAATTTTTCGGAGCATGCCACTTAAAACATATGTTATTATTATTATTATTATTATTATTAATTATTACTCGAAAAAAATTCGCATTTTACCTATAAATACAAGGTTTCGTTGGACAGAATAACTTTACTTTAGTTATTATAATCTATATCTTGACTGATTTTTGCTATCAAGGATTGGTAATCAAAGGAGGCCGATTTGAAAGAAATTTCTAAAGAGTTTTATGACTTCTCTGGCTATTATAGAAAAGTTGTTACTCCATCTAACTTTTATTACCTCTATGTTATACCATAGAGGTATAAAGAAAAACAAGAGTTGAATTTGTCGGTAATTGGTGGTTAAAGTCTTTTGATTTCTTTTACGAAATATATCAAACGAGAATACTAGGCTCGCATGACAAAATACGACTTGTTACTAGCCGTAGCTGTCACCATGAACATATAAACGACTGGACAACTATCTTTTATTGTCTCTTTGATTTTGAAGCGAGCTTCGTTGCCGCCTGTTTTTCAAAATTGGTATGAAAAATTCGACAATATTCCGTCATAATTTTATTTCTTTGAATTTATTTAAGTAAAGAGATTGATAGAGCTCGAACATTACTCCTATACTAATGCACAAAAAATTTATTTGCGAATTTTTTTACAAGTTTGTAATTTATTTTATCAAATTTTTCAACTCTAAAATGCAGAAATTCAACTGCGTATATACTTTTGAATCCCTTTTGTCACTGCAATAATTTTTTTATGACTTGAAAAAATAGCTTGCCAAAGTTGAGAGTCTGTGTAATAAGAATATCGAAATTAGAATGTGACACTCTCTAAAATTATTAGACACTTTTAAGTCAAAATTTTGAAATATTAGTCGGAGTTTTGACAAGCTGACGATGATTTTGCCTCTGTTATCTTTGTTATGTTATGATATAGATAAAAGACTTGAGAGGAGTAGAACAACAGAGACTTTTGTCGAAGTTTTGACTTTGTTAACAAGGTATTCCCAAGTGGTATATTATCAAAATCTATTGTTTCATTTTATGCTTTCGACGAGGCGGCAACTAAGCTAGCCGTGTTATCTTCAAAAAGACAAAGTAGATGGATGTCCAGTCGTTTATATGTTCATGCTGTCACTAAATGCCACCACATTTTAGAGCGCTTTTTAATAAATTTTATTTTTTATACAAGAATGACGTTTGGAATGCTAAAACCCTAAAAACTTAATTAGGACCAAAATAGAGATGAGCAAAAATAAAACTAACAGATCACAAAAATGAATAAGATTGAAAGCGTGAAAAATAATTTCAGCCTCAATTCAAAATTCATGAATAAAATAAGTCTTTACAGTGCGTTTCGAACAGAAAATGATAGCGTACTCCCCGGTAATTTTTTTCCCGGGAAATTTGTACTTCCCTAATATGCGTCAAAATATATTGAGAATTTTGGTTATTTCTTCGTTTTTCGAAATTTGAGGTTTGGGCGAGAAAGTTGCTTTTGGGTTATTTATTAAATTTAATGACACATTTCAATTTGGGAGGGACTTAGACTTCCAGAGGCTAAATTATATTCTGAACTAAGATTTTGGTGGAATTTCCCTTTTTTCTCTTGCCTTGAAGCACTTATTTTGTTAGAATGAAATTTTAACCATGTGCAAACAATCGAAACGGTCTAAAAGTCCTAGAGTTGGGCTATTTACATAAAGTTCCGACTATCTTTCAATTACAAGTTTTGCTGTTTTTTTTTCAGTATAATTACACAATACCCTGAGTATCAGAGGTCAAGTTTTCAAAGAGAAAATATTAACGAATTTATTCGCGCTGTGATACTCACGGTAATTACACACCCTTTTAGAAAACAAAAAGAAATACAAAATTAGAGGCTTGTTTTAGAGCTAAAGGGTCTCTCCGAGGAGCCAAATTTTATTCTCCAACTAAATTTTTACCTGAATTTAATAGCTTCCTGAAGAACAAAAAAGTTTGAGTAATTAATATTTAATGTACAACTGGAATACTGAGATTGGATTAAATTTCTCAGAAAACTTTTGTATTCAATTTTTTCTCGACCATAGTTCTGAAACTTTGTTCAAATTCAAAGTTGATGGATCGACTACAGACAAAAACTGGTTGATACTTTAGGCGTACAAACTATCGCGAGCAGAAACTTTTGCGATTTTCGTGAATTTTTGCCCTTTTTGCGAAAGTAAATGTCTTTAAAAGCCTGCTAAAAGACAAATAAGTCAAAGGACAAATGTTTCAAGCCAATCGAAAAAGTATTTGTCCCTCTAAACTATTTTTCATAATTTTTAGTGTGAAGATTCTCAATTTTAAGTCTTGATTCGCAAAAGTTTATGCTCGCGAAAAATATTTTTCTGTTAAATTCGCGAAAGTAAATGTCGTGAATTTTGCGATTCTTCCTCGCGAAAGTTTGTACGCCTAAAGTAGTTCAAAATACTAACTTTTATGGAAAATGGACTTTCAAACATAGTATCTATGATGGGGAGTACTTTATCCTGGAGGGGGTGACAATTTCCTAGGAAAAATGTACTCCCGGGAGTACTTATTTCCGGGAAATAAGTATTGGGGAGTAGTTATTTCCTATGACACCGGTATACAGCGGTCATTAAAATTTGAAGAGACCTTGACATAAATTATTTGATAAGTTATTTCAAATGAATTACATGTACATAATATTCATAATATTGGTTACATTAATACCGTAACTGCATCATACAAAAAGTATCTTTGGTTGAATTGTCGCTAACAACTTGATTATTTCAATAGGATGAAATTTCGCAGACAATTAATTTCACGAATGAGCCATTTTTAGATTTCTATATTGGGACCTAATTTTGGGAATGACACTCTTATAAAAAATAAACTTCATAGACTCTGGTTAGCCTGGGTATCCAGACTCAAACTTTCAGAAAAAAAACTCTCACCTCTACATACATACAAATTTTTAAAATTTTAGAGTCTGGTGCAACTAAAAAAGTCTGATACAGTTTAGTTTGATACTGTATGGGGGGGTTTGTAGGGGTTCGAAATACCGTGTTCCCGTCAAAATTTTTGCTGAATCCCGGAATCCCGAAAATTGAAAAAAATAACAACACCATCACACCGGTTTGTACAGGTTCAAATACCGGCATAGTGACAAAAATAAGGTCAAATACCGTCACCGTCTGATTTTAAAATACCGTTTTCCCGTCTTTTTTTTCGTCAAATCCCGTAATAACGTACTAAAAAAGGGCCAATCCACCGCCGTCACACCGTGAAAGTTCAAATCCCCCTGTATGTGGTTAGTGAACCCTTTTGTTGACAGACTATCAAAACTTTGGAAACCCAGGCAGACACACATAATTAACTTACCATAAAACCTCTTTATAAACTCAATAAACTTTCAAAACTAAAGTCTGTCTCAAAATGATTTGCAGCTGAGACAAAAAATGGCTGTAACTTTTGATAGAATTTGAATAGAGTTGCGATTTTGTGCTCGCTGAAAAGATATTTTTGAGTGGAATATTATCAAGCAAAAAAAAATTGAAAAATAAAGAAAAATTACAATGAAAAATGAAGAAAAAAAAATCAACTTCTAGTAGAAATGTGGTATAATTACCATTTTCACAGGAGTGATTCTTCAATCTTTGACCATCATCATCAATTTAAAAAATATTCATTCGATCAAAAGATATCAAAAAAAGTTAGTCATTGGTTGATTGACAAAAGCCTGTTTTTTTGTCGTTTTTTACTACTTTAAACTTTATAGAGTCAACCAGCAATAGTTTTTGTTTGACGTTCCAGTTTTGGCAATATATAGACAGCAAAGTACAGAGTATATATTGTAAGTAGCTATGTTATCCAAGTATGACTACATTCAAGTTTGCATTTATCCAGAGTATATTAAATGATATTCTCAGTTCTACATTGTTTTGCTTTTTTCCAACCAATGCCTACCCATGTTACTCCAATATGACATTCTACACTTGCGGTTTTATAAATCCACCCACACCAAGCAACGATGTAAAAATAATAGATAACCAACTACCTCTAGAAGGCACTTCTCCCAAGAGAACAACCATTGTTTTCCTATTGAAATGAGCACTTCTTTAAAAAGCTCTGTGTGCAGTGCGTGTTATGCTTTTAGCTAGATTTTGACACACTTTTTGACATCCACTGAATTGATAGAAAATTTGAATTGTTATTTACTGCAAATTTTGGAATTTTTTTCAAAAGATAAAGGTACCAATCTTTAGACAAATTGACTACGGATCGGCCTGATACCACTTAATCTTCATCTGGATAAATAAACGCTCATAAAATGCTGTTATCTGAAAAATATATGTGTGATTTGAAGTGCGATATCTCACGAATAAAAAGTGCATGAAGGTTGCCTGATACAAAATAAACAGATGAATGTTTATATAACAATAATATCTAATTAAAAAATTCCTTCTGTGAGGCTGCCTATAGGAAAATACACTTTTTTTAACCCAAATTTTGGAAAAATATACATCACGTGATCGATTCTGTCCAATAGAAGGTTGCAAATGAAGCAAGTTTTTATTTAATTGCACTTTTTACGATGCAAAATGTCATTAATATTTTTACAACCGTAACACGGATGTTTTTTGAGAATCAAGGCAAGTTGGTTATCTATTATTTTTACATCGTTGCACCAAGGCAAACAAAAGATAAGCGCTTTATAATATACTAGCCGGTACCCGGCGTCGCACGCCGGTTAAAGGGACATTAAAGTAGTAAAATGTAAACATTGCGCGAACCACGTGTCATTAAAGAGAACAATTAAAATCACGTGTCCAAAACAAACTTGTAAAACAATTGAACAATCAAAATTAGCCATATTTGGTTTGATTTTTTATTTTGACATGTGACATTTGTTTTGATTTTGTATCCGCTGCATACAGTTTGTTTACAAATTTCGCAAGTACTGTTATGTCCCTTTAAGCTGTAGCTGAACGCACTCAAAGTCCTTTTGATGTTGAAGCTGGCTTAAAAAATGATCAAATTAATAAAAAGATGTCTTCAAAGTTTGACTCTAACCCTCCCCCGGAGATCTTTTTCTCGCTTCGCTCGCATTAAATACGCCGTCCAGTTTTCGACAATTTGAGAAAATGTCATGGTAAAGAGGAGTGAAATGTAGAAGTGACAATTCTTTAGGAAAAGACGGGAAAACCACAAAGAATAGTGCAACTTTGTTTTCATCAGATCATGGAGGTAATAAAGATAGATGGAGAGTCAATGCCTTTTGTTCTATTCTGATTTATCATCGGAAGCAAACAGCTGTTTGGTTGCTTTGGGAATAAGATGATTAATTTTGGGTATACTCATGGGAATATTTAAGTTCATAAAAAACTGAATAAAAATATGTTGGATTTTTAACAACTCTATTGTGAGATAATAACTTTGTTGATCAAAATAAGAAAAAGGTTGCCGTAACAAGCACAAAATCCTATATTTCTAAGGGTCCCCTCTCATAAAATCATCGATAAATTTCAAAAAGAATCCTATATTACGATTAGGTAACCTTTTAATTAATCATCCATCAGAATTTGAAACCCCCTCCCTTTTAGACGTAAAGATTTATAATGAAGAAATTTTCTAGGAAAATGTGCTGAAACTCTCAAAATTAGCATTGTGTTCGCCCAAAAATACATCGATATGAAATCATAGAACTTTTGTAACCTGACTTTGAGAAAATTATTTTCGTATCGCGTTTGAACAAGAACTTTTTGCATAATAAGTTTATTTCAACCAGGATAACATTCTCACTTCTGTTCTTATAAATTTACATTTCGGATTTTTTTGCTTCCAATGATGGTACATCAAAGGAAAGCCGCTTTGAATAGATTTATAAAAGATTTCAACGATCATTTAGGTCATTACCGAGACGTTTTCTCTCCATCTATATCTTTATTACCTCCATGATCAGATTTAAAAAGATAAATAAGTCAATTCTAAATTGCTTTTTTTAAACCCTTGTCATAACTTTTCGAAATTAAACATGTAAAATGACGTACAAAGTTTTTAATAGTATCAACCACTTGAATGTTTTTATATGAAGAAAAAGATGGACTAATTTCTTCTCTTGCTTTTTATCGCCCTTTGCTGAAAGAAAGGCTGAATAAAGTCTAAACCATGCTCTATTCGATCTGTCAATCAAAACAAAGTTATCGAGAACAAAACATTGCTTGCGAAATCGAAAGTGTGCGCGAATCCAATAGAACAAATTTGTGGAGCAATAGACTAAAAGTCATAATTTTAAAACACAAACAAAGCGAAAACGAAAGTGGTGACACACAGACACACAAAGCACCGCTATAAATATATAGATTGCCCGCGGTGCCTGCTCTAAAAAACAACACTCTATGTTGTTGGAAAATAAACAATACCGAAGTATTACGGATAGGACTAAGTACGGAAGATGCGACAAAACAACAAAACGTCGCGCAAAAACTCAAAGCTACAGGACAACGGGACAACCCAATATATATATCTTGCGTGAAGCTATGAAGGCCTCTTCCGCTCGTTCGCGTTGTTGCGCTCGCTGCGGTGGCAATAAGCCAACTCCGCCCTCATTATCTTCTCCACCGCGCACGCCCGATTAAACTACAGGGCGTTAAATTTCCGTTTTGGAATTTTATCTCCGAATATTTCCCCGATTCGGCATGAAACGTGCGTGTTCGAGAAAGAAAGGTTCGATTGAGCTTCGATAATTTTTTGATCTAAAGGTTATTTACTTTGTATCTGTTGGTATAGACTACATTGTTCTCTTATCTAAAGATTTTCCAAGATGTCTGACCAGGAGGAGCAACATAAACATAAACAAACCATTATAAATGTTGACTCCGACGAACCTTTTGCGTATCGATGTAATGTCTGCGAGCTCGATTTTTCCATAATCGAAGAGTTACTCGCTCATGTTACAGAATCTCACACGAATCCAAATGGCTCTGTCTCCTGTACAGATTGCCAAGAAACACTTAGTAATGCTGATGGTAAGTTGTTTTCGTTTTTAAATCTCTCATCGCTGATTTTGAATTCATTTTTAAAACTGTCTTTTCTATTTAGGAGGATGAGCTTTGGGAAACTTTTGTCACAAAAAAGGCAAGTTTTTGTGGTTTTGTGACATTTTTCAAACCAATGAATACAAAAAATTAGCCTATATCTTTTTAACAGGGTGGGATTGATCTTTCTTGAAGAATTATCGTAACTTGGTCTAATATTGACATCCCTCATCTAATTCCGACACTCTTTTTATCAGCTGAAATTAATTGAAAACTGTTTTTCTTTACTTACCGTCAACTGCTCTAAACTTGGGACTTGTTGATATCTGGCCTGTATTTTCACTTACTGTTAAATCTCTTTGACAACAAATTTGTTTTGATAACTCCACCAAGTTTATCAATCATACTTCTTCGTTCCTCTTAGAGTGCACAGACAGTTCAGACATTCGCGTGTGTTCCACTACAGACTTTTTTCATATTTCAATTTAAAAGCCTACTCGGTGCGAAAGAGAAATTGTGTATTTTTTATTACGCCGTTTATTAACTCAAATCAAATATGACTTTGGAGGTTCGGTGAAATAGACCTTTTTTCAAAGAGGACGTCCTGTTGAATAATTATGTAGTCCAGCCATAAAACAATGATAGAGCCATGCATTATTACTGTATCATGCATATTGTAATATGCATAATTATTACAATATGCATGATACAGTAATAATACATGGTTTTATCATTGTTTTTCTGCTGGATTACATAATTATTCAACAGGGTGTGGCCTCATTGAAAAAAAGGTCTATGGTGGCCGAATTACCGTCCCATGTTTTGTCAGATAGTCCCAAGTCAGTTAGTCACACTAGCGTCCCGCCAAAATGTGTATCAAAGATTAATGCTGCGAAAGCGCTATATCGTTTACTTGACTCTCAAGGATAAAAATGTGGCGCAAAACTTCTAAAGGGATTCATGAAAAAATAACCCGGCGCTTTTTAATGAAATTAACATTTTCAAAAACTTTGAGAAATTGCCTAAAATTTGAACCATAGATGAAAAAATTTGAGCCAAGCCAACCTTGAAAACTAATTTGAAGATCAACTTCCCAAGAAAAAGATCTACGGGGGAGGCGGAACCCACCTAGATCCGCGCACCACCGGATAGGCTGTTTCCCGGAATTTTGCCGGACCTCAAATAATGACCCATTCACATATGCGGAATTGTTTTTACTTTAGCGTATAAACCAGGCCTTAAAAAACAAAGCGCTGTCTCGGGAATTGAATGACAAATTTTGGTTGGTTGATTTTGGCTGCTGCACGTTTTATTTTGTTCCAAACTTTCAAGTTTTATAATTGTTTTGCGAACTTGATTCAGGTAACTCTCATCCTTGTTGTGCAAATACATCCTGTAGATGACTGATGTTGTTTTTTCTGAAAGCTAAATTTCCTAGTGTGACTAACTGCAAGTTAGAGCAGTTGACGGTATTATAGTGGTGGTCGGTCAGAGAGGAATATATACCGTGAAGTCGGGTAACTTGCATCAGTGAAGGCTAACATGCATAGCCCTCAAATGAATGACCTGTCTGGTCCTTAAAATACAAAGTTAAATTAAAACAAAAATGTTAAAATAGAGCTGCGAGCGAAGCTGCGTAGTTTATTTGTTTTGAAATTTTGCTGCTTTGATTGGTCCTGATTGGTCAGTCATTTGAGGGCTATACATGTTAGCCTCCACTGATGTAAGTTACTCTTAGGTGCAAAATAAACCCCCCCCCCCGCTTGTTAATTTTTCAAACATTTTCCAACCCCCGGACATTATTATTAGGACCCCCCCCCCCCCGTTTATTAATTTTTAAGAATATTTTCAGCTGTCAAAGAGAAGGACCCTTATTTTGCTCTAAATAGCCTGATTTTAGACTATATTTACCGTATTTTGGGAAGTACAATTTCCAATCCCCCTGCAATTAGGTCCCCCCCATTTATTAAAATCTCGAAAATTTTCCAACACCGTTTATTTGAACCCCCCCATTTATTTATTTGGCACCTAAGAGTACCCTTCAACTTCACGGTAATCCTTTTCAATCAGTGATTCAAACTTTCATATTATTCCTGTCTCTAAAGAAGGGTGTGAGAATTAGACAAGGGATGTCGATATTAGACCAATTTACGATACATGATGGTGTTAGCTCATTCAGTTAGTCAAACGCACTAGGAAATCAAGGTTGAAGAGATAACAACATCCGTCATCTACAGGATATATTTTATTTGAAACAACTAGGGTGAGAGTTACCTGAATCAAGTTGAAGATCCCAAGACAATTACCGTCAACTGTTCTAACCTGGGACGATTGGTCGAAACATGGGCCTGTTTGATATCTGGTCTTTATTTTCACTTACTGTTAAATCTCTTTGACAACAAATTTGTTTTGATAACTCCAAGTTTATCATATCAATCATACTTCTTCAGAGTGCACAGACACTCGCGTGTGTTCCACTACAGATTTTTTTCACATTTCGATTTAAAAGCCTACTCGGTGCGAAAGAGAAATTGTGTATTTTTTAATACGCTGTTCATTAAGTCAAATCAACTGACTTTGGAGGTTCTGTGAAATGGTGGCCGAATTGCCGTCCCATGATTTGTCAGATAGTCCCAAGTTAGAGCAGTTGACGGTAAGTAAAAATTGAAAGCTTGAAACAAAACATAATGACCAATTACTAATGTGCTGTATGTTATTCAATTCCCAAGATAGCGCCTCCCCTTGATTGCTCACTAAACTAAAAATAATTCCGCACATGTAAATGGGTCCGTGGATGAGCTCCGGCAAAATTTCCGGGAAGTACCCTATCCGAAGATGGGATGATGTAGTTAATACACTAAAGTTTCATTTCCAAACTTTGCTTTAATAATTTTCGCCTGAAATAAAAATCTAGGTCATTTTTAACAAAAATGTTACATTGTTAGCAATCTTTGGCAAAACCTAAAAATCAAATATCTTTCAACTCTAGTGCTTTTGGACCTGTATTACCTTTTTAGCACAAAAATCTATTATAGAAGCTATTTCAGAAGCAGCCATCGCTCCAATTTCCCCAAAATATCTGTTTCCCTTTTTCAAGGAGAGAGCTTTTTTTGAAAAATGGGGAAACAGATCTAAAGACCTTTTCCTTAAAACTATCTGTTTCCCGGCTCCAGCTGATGACGTCATCAGGAGATGACATAATAAATTGGGAAACCAGGCAGAACCAGGGGAAACAGATATCTGTTTTCAAAAAGATGATATTCATTGGAAACAGATTGAACTTTCCGGGGGTAAAACAGATATCTAGCGCTGTGATCCTTGTCCTTAGGGCAAGGCCTATGCCCTATGCTTAGGGTAGGCTCATTCTTCTTCTATCACAAAAAGCAAAGGAAACAGATGAAAATTTCCAAGAGAGGGAAACAGATATCCTATTCCTTATAAGTTTGGGAGAACAGATCAAAATTTTAATTTTGAAAATTGTGGAAACAGATCAAGTTTTCCAGGAAGACTATTATGCCTGGGAAACAGATGTTTAAAAAAAGATCCTCACTGCATGATTTCGCTTTTTTGAAAGTCATAGAGCTTGCCTTTTTTATGAACATGTCCCTCAAGACTGAGGCCTGGAATAAGAGCCATTTTTGGTTATGTAATTTTTAAGCTCCTAGGTTTTTTCATTTGATTCTCACAGGCCATAACACATGTCTCAAAGTCTGATGCGTCGGTGCAAACTATTTTGTCGTGGCCATTCTTGCACAGAAACCAGACTCATTGGACATAATAGTATACGCAAAACAATGATATAAAAATATAAACACAGACATAAATAGAAATTCTACAACAAAGGTTCCTAGCCTCCAGACATAATTAATTGAACCAATCAAACTTTGTTGTCCAATTAATGTTCGACTAAGTTCGGTTGTCGAACTTTAATTAAATACTCATATATTTTTCAAAATATAAAGTTTGATTAATTTTGATTAAAGAAATCGAACTTAATCGAACTTTTAAAAGACCTTTAAGGTATGTGTACACCCTTTATGACACATTCTCTTGAAGTATATATTTTCTGAAAGCCCTTAAAATTTCGTAAGGGATGGTGTTAAAATCTTATTTAGTATACTGAGTAAGAGTAACAGACCAAATTTTGACCTAGTTACATTCAAAAGGGATGAATCCACCCATAGCTTTGAGCTATCGAGATTATCAATTGTCAAAAATGTCCGTGCTCGCTTCGATCGTTATTTTTAATTTCGCCTAGCGAAAGTATTACGATAGCCTTTCGCGGCGGCGGCGGTGTAATAAAAAAATTAGAAAACGAAAGTACTCGATACGGTGGACAAACTCACTAAATTTAATTTACAAATTACACGCTCGTATAACCACGGACGATTTTTGCGGGTTTTCTTTGGATTACGTCATATATCTTTGTGTCTTTAGCTTCACAGTTTCGCTTTTTCTTATTTTCTTATACGCATATACTTATAAGAATCAAATCAATAACTCTTGATAAACGGTGAAATACCCTTCGGTAATTAGTTCTTACAAAGTAAACAAGGGATGGCGCACAATATGAGCATATTTATTTTCTCATTAAGCATATACTTTATAAGAATCAAATCAATAACTCTTGATAGATGGTGATATACCTTTCGGTAATTAGTTCTTACAAAGTAAACAAGGGATGGCACATATGAGCAGTGGCGTGTGGCGGGGGGGCTGGGGGGGGGCCATGCCCCCCCCCCATGGAGCTTTTTTGAAAGGGCGCCGAAGAGCAAGGGGCACCAAAAGAAATTTTTTTGAACGCCCCAATCTTAAAAATCATACTTTATGAGCCTTAAATTGCGCCCAGGACCAACTTTGCTGAGATAATTTTAAAATACTTGCAATTTTTTCGCTCGCTTCGCTCGTTTCGCTCGCAATACAGTTTAATTGGTAACTTCTTTGCAACCTTGCTAATTTATAAGTTTTTTTGTGTACAATATAGCATTATTAAATGAAAATCTAACTGCGCCCCAAGACCAATTTGCTGACAAGAATATTGAAATCATAGAACATCAATTTTTTCACTCGCTTCGCTCGCATTTCACATTGTTTCTTTAAGTCTCTTTTCACTCTAGCAAGTGTGAAATTTGCCTATTTTTATTTAGTGATTTAGGGTGTCTTGACAGTCGATTTTTAAAATTTTTCTAGTCGGCCGCAACCATGGTGGGGCCTGCTTTTCCATTCATCAAAGATATATCTACTCTTCTCCACTAAATATTTCCTTCCTCATTATGTCTAGGCAAATGAATTAGTAAAGGTTTAGAAACTAGTGAGTGGGGGCACCACTTTGGAAAATTGAAGGGGGCGCCATTTAAAAAAAATTGACTTTGGCCCCTCCAGAAAAATTTTCCCACAACGCCACTAAATATGAGCATATTTATTTTTCTTATAAGCACACACTTTATAAGAATCAAATCAATAACACTTGATAGATGGTGATATACCTTTCGGTAATTAGTTCTTACAAGATAAACAAGAGATGGCACACAATATAAGCATATTTATTTTTCCTATAAGCATATACTTTATAAGAATCAAATCAATAACGCTTGATAGATGGTGATATACCTTTTGGTAATTAGTTCTTACAAAGTGAACAAGGGATGGCGCACAATATTAGCATATTTATTTTTCTTATAAGCATATACTTTATAAGAATCAAATCAATAAGTCTTGATAGACTGTGATATACCTTTCGGTAATTAGTTCTTACAAGGTAAACAAGGGATGGCACACAATATGAGCATATTTATTTTTCTTATAAGCATACACTTTATAAGAATCAAATCAATAACTCTTGATAGACTGTGATATACCTTTTGGTAATTAATTCTTACAAAGTAAATAAGGGATGGCGCACAATATGATCATATTTATTTTTCTAATAAGCATATACTTTATAAGAATGAAATTAATAACTCTCGATAAAAGGTGATATAGTCTTCGGTAATTAGTTCTTACGAAGTAATCAAGGGTTGGCGCGCAATATGAACATATTTACATTATCGGGGAAAACTTCGTCGGGGAAAAATATTCGTCATTTGCTGGTAGTTGCTAAACGCCTTAAGGCCGGGGTAAATTTTCGTCGGGGAAAAATATTCGTCATTTGGCCAAAATTTCGTCACTTTTCCCCGACGAAGTTTTCCCTGATAAGGTTTTTTTTTCAATAAGAATCAAATTAATAACTCTTTATAGATGGTGATATGCCCTTCAGTTATTAGTTCTTAAGAATTAAACAACCATTGTTCGTAAATTGATCTTATCTTTTTAGCGATTTTGAGCCTCGTTGTTCATATAAAATTGTTTCATCAAGGCTCGATGTAAAGTAGACTTCAGATTAGCTTGATCATCTCTACTTCTTGTTTTTTCCCATGCAGTTTAAACTTTAGGCGAAATTTTCGACTTCAAGTCGTCTTGTTTTTTAATGTTTACTTTTCATAGGCGAAAGGGGGTGCCAAAATCAAAATCTTCTAAAATTGCCTCCCCAGTTTGCCTGAATTTTAGTCGACCCACGACGCTACTGCTTTGATGGATACGTCTATATGATGGTAAACGAGTCTGAAATATGTTAGGGGGAATCAAATAATAATAGCCGCATTTTTGGGCCTACCCCGGTGGAGGTCCTATAAATAAACCTGTGTTTGTTCGTCCGTTCGTCCGTCCGTTCGTTCGTCTGTTACCACTTTTCTCAGGATTGAATCATAGGAATCTTTTGATTTTTGGTATAAAGGTGCAAAATGGTGGTGGCCAAAATGTGACGGAGCCCGATCTTCGAAAAAAAATTTTTGGGCAAATTAGGGCCAAAAAACGGCTAAAAAACGGGTTTTTTGTACTTTGTGAAAAATTGGATCATTAATTTTTTCTGAATTTTTGCATGAAATTAGGGTACCATCCTAGGTAAAAGATGATTTTAGCAGATTTTTGCAAAAAAATTTTGTTGGCTCAAAAAACGCATGTTTATCTATAAGAATCACTATTAATAAGCATACATCAATGTTCTTATTCAAATTACTCAATTTTTTTATGAGATAGATGTTTTTTTTGCCCACGAGGGCTTACTTTTGAAAAATATGTGTGTTTAAACATGCAATTTTAGTTGCTTGGCGTGTTTTTATAGAAAAACTGGCCAAATTAGATATTTTTTATAAGCACATTATCAATTACTTAGGTATTAGCTTTTCTCGAGATTAGCTCTTTCATTTTTTATGATTTTTTGCACAAAGATGCATAAACTATAAACCCTTGAATGTGTCGGAGCCCGATTTTCGGGAAAACAAATTTTGGTCAAATTTGAGCCAAAAAACGGCTAAAAAACAGGTTTTTTGGACTTTGTGAAAAATTCGATCATTAATTTTTTCTAATTTTTTGCATGAAAGTAGGGTACCATCATAGGTAAAAGATGGTTCAAGCAGATTTTTGCAAAAACATTTTGTTGGCTCAAAAAAACGCATGTTTATCTATAAGAATCACTATTAATAAGCATACATCAATGTTCTTAGTCGAATTACTCAATTTTTTTATGAGATAGATGTTTTTTTGCTCATGAGGGCTGAATATTTAGACACGAAATTTTGGTTGCTTGGCGTGTTTTTATAGAAAAACTGGCTAAATTCGATATTTTTTTATAAGCACATTATCAATTACTTAGGTATTAGCTTTTCTCGAGATTGGCTCTATCATTCTATATGATTTTTGCACAAAGATGCATAATTATAAACCCTCGAATGTGACGGACCCTGATATTTGAAAAAAAATGTTTTTGGGTAAATTTGGGCCAAAAAACGGCTAAAAAGGGTTTTTGGACTTTGTGAAATATTGGATCATTGTTTTTTTCTGAATTTTTGCATGAAAGTAAGTAAAAGATCGCTCAAGCAGATTTTTGTAAAAAAAGAATTTTTTAACTCAATAAACGCATGTTTATCTATAAGAATCACTATTAATAAGGATACATCAATGTTCTTAGCCAAATTACTCAATTTTTTGACGAGATAGATGTATTTCTTGCTCACGAAGTCTTGAATATGAAAGAATATTTCAAGGGCATGAAATTTTGGTTTCTAAACGTTTTTTTATAAGAAACAAACGACTAATTTTAATAGATCGTCACTATTTGTGTTCTGAATGATTGTTTAACGGTCATGCTCACGTAGATATCAATTATATGTGTTAAATGCATAACCAGGTAGGTCCATAAAAGTATCACTTGTTTTTCACCGTTCAACATATATGGCGATGATCAGAGTTCAAAAAAATCACACAATGAATAATGATGATTATCTTGACAATTATGATATTTGATCGAAAGTCTTCTACAGACTTTGTAGGAACTTTTTAAAAGATCTAAAAAATTGTCTTAGGGATTTTGGGAAATTATGGGAAATGTTTCTCAACTTTGAGCTGTTAAAATTAAACTTTAAAATTCTCTAAACACAAAAACATGTATTTTGGTGGTTTTTAGTAATCTGAATCCCTGTATTGGCATAGCACCATGAATGGATAATTCACTGATAATGTTTTCTTTTTTCTTTTAGAGTACATAGAACATCACCATAGCCATCATGGAATTAATTTGAAATCCAACTCAGTTGCTTCTGTGCCACATACTGAAGGTAAGTGGATGATAATAAGGAAATTAAATATGATGTAATTGTGGTTCATGATCAACAAGTCACATGCAAGCTTTAATTACTCTCGGTAATAGCCGCCCCCCCCCGCTAATTAATTTTTCGAAAAGTTTTCCACCCAGGACATTTTTATTCCAACCCCTCCCCCTGCTTATTAAGTTTAGAAATTTTTTCCAACCACCCCCCCCCCCCGCTTATTCCAATCCCCCGGCTATTAGGTACTCGAGAGTACTGAAATTTTCATTAATAATGTTCTCCTTAATAGACCTTTTCATAAATTACGTTACGAACATCACTTGCCTCGTTTTGAAATTATTACCATGGTGATTAACTCCCAGTAGATTTTATTAAAACTATTCATAATCATTTAATGTCTCAAGAGACATAATCACTATGGTAATTGCTTGAATACGAGGCAAGTTTTCACTTTTCATAGACCAAAATGAGAACGATGGAAATCAAGTGACCATATTGAATGAAGATGGTGAACCAGTTGGCATAGCAACAAACGAAGATGAAAACTCAAATGCTTCAAATGGTGGCAATGGAAACCACCCTCAAAAGAGACGAGGAACACGCATGAGTATTGAAACACCCGCCAAACGCATCATCAGAGCACATCAACAAACGCAGCAACGCCACCACCAATCTCGGCAACGTAACGAAATCGATATCGATGTAACGGAATTAGACTGCATCAAGCTTCGTACAAACTTAAACAAAAATGACAATCGACAGGACGAGATTTTACAATACTTGAAGCGCGTTGATGATAAACTAGATCTCATTATAAAACATTTCAATGTTCCATTCCATCCGTCTTCGCATGAGAATACAAACTACAATCTACGTAATGGGCGTTCCTCTATCACTTCAAACGGGCGCCCCTCGATGGCTTCAACCTCACCAGTGGCCAATCATTCTATACCATTCCCAAGAATCAATTTCCAAACAACTAAACCTTCCAGTTCTTCACGAAGTAACTCGTCCTCTTTTTACACAACTTCTGATAATACAACCACCATACATGGTGAAAATGGACCGCAAGAAATTACTCAATATGTTATCTCAGATGAACTTTTAGAGTCAACTTTCTTATCGAGTCGGAATCGAGGAAATTTTGCGAAAAAGCTTGTCTACGCTGCTTTCCCACTTGAAGAACGACTTGGTCGTAATTGTTATGGGCGTAAAGGTGGCTCTTTAAGCGGTCCCAAGGAGCCGCTAGAAGTAGCCAAACTTGATGCAGTCCGGGAAGCTGTGTTCCGAAAGTTTCCTGTTCCGGCGTCCGAGGAAGATGCTGTTTGGAAGAAAGATTGTGTCATCGCTATTGATTCTGCGTTAAGAGCAGAAATACGACAGCGTCTTCAACAAGATGCGAAATGTGACGACGGAGATGACAATTTCGTTAAATTTTTAAAACATTGATATCCTATGATTCACTATTGTACTCGTGCGGTTTTTAATAAGTTTGTTTGTCCCAGGGAATATGGATGGAAAAGGAGACGCGATTCATTTATTAATATTACTACAACTCACACTTAATATTTTTATTGGGTGACTGGTTGATGATTTATATCAGTGCAGTAACTCCAAACAAAAATAGAAACAGTTGTTATTTAGTATCCTTGATACATTTGACTTACTTACTTTAGGCGTGTAAACTCTTATGAAGGGGTTTTTACTTTAAATTATGTGCATCGTAAGAGTTTTTCAACTTTTTTTATAACTTCTGCTCGTAAAGGTTTTCACGTCTAAAGAAATGTTTTAAATTTAAACTATCTTACTGTAAATATTCCTTTTTTACTCGCATATTCATATTCATGTTTCTTTTGATAAAATTTCACCCAATCTTTTGAAATTGATTTAATAATCTGTTATACTGGTACTGCTATTTTTTGAATTAGTAGATTAGTTCGGGTTATATTAATTTAATATTAGAAATTTTCGCGACCAGAAACTTTCGAAAGAAATCAATATGTATTGCTGATTATTATATTCTCGCAAAGAAAAAAAATCTCGCGAATGGCCCAACTCGCGAAATGTTCTGGCCGCGAAAATTTCTAACATTAAATTAGCATATAAGTAAGTAAAAAGCGGGTGTGTAACGTTTTCTGAAATTAACACGCTGGTTTTACAGTTTCTATCCAACGTTCTTGAAAATTTTTGTTTTCTCTCATAATAAGAAATCGGATTGACGTCCATAAGAACATCCAAATTTGAAGCCTTCGGATGTTCTTGACTTTTTGAGTTTTAAGCCTAAAAATGTTCTTAACATGTTCTTATTTACGCCATTTTTTTTGAGTATTTTTGTCGATTTTCTTAAGAAATCAGTTGTTTTAGAGTCCACGCACGTTCTTAACATTTTGGCCATGGAAGCCTTTATGTTCTCATATAGTTTGTTCTTTTAAAAAAACGTGTATTTGCGATTTATTATTTTTTCACCTTTAGATATGAACTCATAATTTAAACACGAGGTCCTCTTACTACACCGTAGTGTATCGCTTGTACATTGAGATCAAGGTAAGTCATTTAGTTTTAACCAGCGCTGCAAATCCTTTTATGAGTACACGTTTTTTTTTATATAAGGAACCTTAACTTTGCTCTGAGCCTGGAGTTCCTTATTTTTACAGAAAATTTCAGCCTCAAAGTTCCTTTTGAGTTCCTTATTTACATAGCTAGTTCAAGTGAAAACTCTTACTTTTACTGTTCCTTAAAACTTGTTTTCTTATTCTTAGCCTGAGCAGTTCCTTAACAATTCCTTATTTTTTGGACCATTTTCAGCCTCGAGTTCCTTATAAACGTGTTCCTTATAAAAAAAAAAACGTGTATTATGTACTATCGGGTACCTAATACCCGGGGGTTTGGAAAAAATCTCAAAACTTGATAAAAATAAAAATGTCCTGGCTGGAAAATTTTTGAAAAGAAGGCTAATACAGCAGAATTAGGACAAAAGAGGGAACTTTCAAAAACATTTTCCCAAAAATTAATAAGGGTTGGAATAAGAATGTCCTGGGTGGAAAATTTTCGAAAAATTAATTAGCGGGAGAAGGGACGGCTATTAAGTACCCGAGAGTAGGCCAGGCTTGGATAAGTAAGAAACTGTTGATAAACTGTCATATAAATCTTTATTGGTTAAGATTCCTGACATGAAAATGTTCGTAAATTACTATTCCTTTGAAATGTTTTTTTTTCCTATTATAATGTAAATATAAACTTTACTTTTCTTTTTACTTTAAAGAGTCACAAACCTTGGTTACTCAGATCAGAATCACCCACGCAAACTCATCAAAGACTCAAGACTATTTTGATCCATGGAGGTACGGTACAAATAATGCTTCGACGCACAGTATGAAATCTTTTTTAAGAACCAATTTACTTTTGTTGAGGCCCAGCTGTTCTTCTTTTTTTGACACTTTAAACCTCTATTTGTTCTTATCCTTTTTTCATTTCTTAGGTAAAATGGGGTTATTTTTATAGGCTTTAAACTCGACAATCTTTGCTTTGGCCCTCAATTTACTTGAAAGTCAGCAATTCTAGGATCAGTACTATTCTTAAATTGTTCTATTTTTTGACGATTTTGAGCCTCTATGAAATTACTAGCCGGCCCGGCGTCGTTCGAGACGACTCTTTACCATGATAATTAAGCTTGCTTCGCTCGCTGCTATTTTTGAGACATTAAAGGGGGTCCGCATCGAATGTATTTTTTACTTTTATGAGAAATAGGTAACTGTTTCTTGTATTTTCTAAGGAAAAGGAACAAAAATACTTTCTTTATTTAAAACATTCTAATGTATTTCCCAAGGAAATAAATGTAGAGAAAATTTCTTACATATTTGAGGGAAAATTAACTAAAAACAAATTTGTTATATTTTCAAGAAAGGAATCAAAGGAAAATCACCCAAAATAATTTTCTTGAATTTGGCAAGGAAAAAATCCTAAAGCAAATTCTTGTACTTTCTAAGGAAAATCGGCCAATACAATTAGACAATTTTTATATAATAATTACTGAAGTAATTTTTTCGCTACTTTTACCAAGTTGATTTTTCAAGAAAAATCGCTCTCTGTCTCGAAAAAAGATAAAGAATAACTATTTTGAAAGCTCATTGAATAGACCTTTTCATAAATTACGTCACGAACATCACTTACCTCGTTTTGAAGTTATTGCCATGGTGATTAACTCCCAGCGGATTCTATTAAAACTACTTTCTATTCATAAATAAATCATTTAATGTCTCATGGGACATAATCACCATGGTAACTGTTTGAATACGAGGCAAGTGATGTTCGTGACGTAATTTATGAAAAGGCCTATCGAAACTACCATTTTTAATCTATTTACAAGGAAAGAAATTTGATCGCAAACTAAGAACAAGCTCGGAACAATCTCAGTGTAACAGATGGCATAATTGCATTGTCTGTAGATCCTTTAAGTAAATAAAGAATACGTATAACAACATGATAAGAACGTTGGAAGTCTAAAAGTTTCAATTGCACGCTTTTTTTTATAAGAATGGTGTAAATCCATTTCATAATAGATAGTCTTAACTTTTTTGGGAAAATAATCCTAAAATATTCTTACAACATTCTTAGGTTAGGATCCTAATTGACAATTTATAATTTAAAATGGTCTAAAAATGGCTTTCTTAGCTTAAGTAGCAAAATTCTATATGATGGTGATATTCTTAGCATATTCTTAATTTTTTGGCCAATTTCATCATGCACATTCTTATAAAGTGTATTCTTATAAATAAAAAAAGCGTGTAAAAGTCGACAAGAAACCAAAATTTAAAATTGCATGGTTCTAACAAAAAAGCGTGTGTTTGCATTGGAATTCACACTTGGAATTCATTTAGTAAAACGATATACAAAACCTACGCTTGGTTGACAGTTTATTACTACTGTTTCATTTCAATTCTTATTGATAGAGAAAACGGTCACCATAGTTACTCAATACGAATAAAAAAACAACACATTTTAAATAAATTATCATAGTGAAATAATTTTTATTGAATTCCCTAATGGGTCGAGAAAACCATTTTGAACTGTAGCGCTGTGTTTGAGGTTACCCCTAGTAACCAGTAAATATTATCACATTTATTTATTTTCCTATGATTGTGA
This sequence comes from Clytia hemisphaerica, assembly GCF_902728285.1. Taxonomy (NCBI): domain Eukaryota; kingdom Metazoa; phylum Cnidaria; class Hydrozoa; order Leptothecata; family Clytiidae; genus Clytia; species Clytia hemisphaerica. The sequence goes on along the minus strand of NW_027104406.1, from coordinate 84,053 downwards.
TGAGACCTTTCAAGGAAAAAATCAGTATATAGAACATTGTCTATAACTAGTTTCAGGAGCGGCTGACGCAGACAGTAAAATAAAGAGAAAAATTCATCTTTGGCGCAAGGTTTTTAATATTTTTCAAAAAAATACTTTCGCTACCCACTCCATTAGCTTTTCTCTTAGATTTTTGGAGAGTTTATTTTTGTGTGTGGTGAATATCTCTAGATGAAATGTTACGTTTCAATAGGCTATATTGATGTGATTTATTCCGGTGGATGATTGGCTGAATGCCCTGTGGTTTTTTACTGTTTGTTTTGATGAATTTTGTCGGTACTTTTACTTAGGAATAAAATAATTTATAAACATTGTTTTTGGGACAACAAACTAATGTAAATTGGGATTTGCGAGTCGGTTATTGGTTGAGTTTCTCTTCAGGTACGGTTGAGCAATCATGAAATTAAAATGATAAACTTCATTATAGGAGGAGAAAATCGAAATATCTTTTCTGTTAAGTTTTTCTATCGTGGCTTGAGTTTGCACACCGGATATGGTTTTATACTTTGTATTATGCTTTCGGTGCGACACATTTTATGACGGTTTTATCCAAGGTTGCTATGCTGTATGTATATTTGTTCGTTCGTGTTCTTTGATGAACTGTGCGACTTCCTAAAACTTTTGTTTTGATTTCTCATTTTGTTGTTGTAGCTTTTGGCTGGTTATAAAGTGTCTGCTTACAGAGAAATCAAGATGGTACATGTTCATTTTGCGTTCCCAAAGTGCATCATTTTTCGTTTATGAATGTTAATCCAATTTGAGTGAGATGATTGTATTTTCAAGTATTATTTTTTTATTACTTTTTAGATAAAACTATAAATTCTTGAGAAAACGACAATTAGAAATTACCGCTGGAGAAAATACTTATTGCACCCTTCATAATCGACACTAACATGCCTTCTGCTAAATGGATGAGAAAAAAACTTCGAGAGACGATCCCGTCCAGTGCTAAACAACAATCTTGTAAATGTTTCGAATTATGGAGGACGTATTTCCTTCAGGGTACGGACAAAGATCGGTGGAATGATCAGAACGGAGCCATTGAAAAATACCAAATGTAAGCCATGCATATCTCTGTTTATTCTATTTCAATCTTTGCTACCTTCCTACAGTAAGACTTTACACGTTTTTTTATTAGAGCATCAAACGTTTTTGAAGCCTTTCGGATGTTCTTAACTTTTCTAGTTTTATGCCTAAAAATGTTTTTAACATGTTCTTATTTTCACCATTTTATGAGTATTTTTATCCATTTTCCTAAGAAATCGGGTGTATGTTTTAGAGTCCGCAAAGCCTTAAAATGTTCTGAACTTGTTCTTAATATTTTGGCCATCGAAGCCTTAGTTCTTATATAGTTTGTTCTTATAAAAAAATGTGTACCCCTTCAGAGCAGGGAACATTTGGACTCGCAATTTTCTTTAACTAAATTGTAACTTTTAACTTTAGCTAATTATATTTTCATCAGGTTGATTGAAGATTTGAAATCTACGTTAGAAACAAGTTTTTCTTGTACTGGAGAAAATGTGCGCTTAAAACAAATTCAAAAGGTAACTTTCTTGATTTTTTGAAGAACGACAATTTTTATCGATTCGAGGCTCTCCGGCCCTCCCCAGTCTTTTAGAATGCACAACGATAATTATTTAAAAATCGTCTTCCAAAATATCCTAATCAATTTTTCAGTTTTTAACAATTGCTGATTTTTTTATTTATTTTTTCAGGATACCGTAAAAAACATCATTCGTTGTTTAACATATCGTATCGATGCCATAAGGGTAAGAAAATATTGTTTTACGAATACAGCAAGTCTTATCAAGGAGCTAATTGCACCCATTAAAAAAACATATAAATTTTGAGTATTTTTTTCATTTTTAAGTATAGCAGTTACCACCTAGAGATGGAGTCTTTTCCCTCTCAATTTCACACTAGAAATCGAAAATATTAATAAATTGAACATATTTGGAACTTTTCTCTTCTTTTTTTTTCAGAATCCTGAAGAGAAAAAGTGGATGACTGTACATGAATTAGACAAAATCAAGAAAAGTAAGAGTTTTTTCACGTGATATATTTTTCGCGACTTTGCATAAACAAAATTTGTTGAAAATATCGTTTCGGTCCTCCTGATCTTTATCTTTAGTATAAAGGCTAACCTGGTTAGCCTTTATACTTACGATTACGAGCTAATCGCACAATGGCTGTCACTACTTTTTCCCGGTTAAGAAAGTAAATTACAGAAATTACACTGAGAGTTTTATATTTTTCTCTTCTCTTTATGTCTTTCTTTTATTGTTGTTTATTGATTTTCTTTCTCACAAAATAAATTTCGAATGCAATTAAAACGTTCGATGCAAAAAAATATATAAGAATAAACATTAAAATCAATTTTGTAAACATTAGCGCGGCATTGGAGAGTGTGATTAACGATTAATTGCTCTCTACAGGATGCAATTAACGATTAATTGCTCTCTTTGAGGGCGTGCCAAATAAGAAAAAATAACCCATCGTGCGATTATATATTAAATTATATTTTATTCCAATATCGTAATTTTCTACTCACCATTTTCAGTATTCAAGAATTTCGACGAATGGGATAGTTGTTTTCCGATCCTTATACTCGAAGAAACGACAAACACTTCAGTTGTAAGGTAAATAAATGTCTTTTTAGACCTTTCATTGGTTGTTAACCTTCACTGAGTTGTAAAAAAAACAGTTAGAATTTTCAATACCTTGAATTTTCATTCCTCTAAAGGTCTTTCTAAACTACGATCGGTGATGAAGATGTCGTATATTTTGAATTTTCATGTAAACTGAAAAGCTCTTCTCTCAATTCTCCAGCCTTCTCAGCCAAGATAGTGGAATGGGTGAACTATACTCATCAGAAGAAAACATCAATAATAATAACAATAATAATCATAACTCGGAACACACTCTACAATCAAAGTTACCTCGACAGCCCGGATTAACTCGGCTTTCTATACAAATTCATAAATTCGCTGTCAAAGATTTGAAGAAAGTTTGTGATCCATACATCGCTATTTCCTTACGTGGTGAGTTTTTCCTCGGTGTTGCCATCATTCTTGGCCCTTCTTGTGCATTCTTCTGTATACTGTTTACTAAGAAAGGCTTGTCTATATTCAGGTGTCAAGCTCTAATGTTCTATCCATGGTGTTTTAAGGTTGCTGAAAAGACTAACACTTTTAATGTGAAAACTAAACCGCTCATTTGAATTACATACAGTTACCTGGTTTTTTAGCATATTAACTATTAAGTTTCCACTTAAGTTTAGCAACAGATTCTCATTGATTTCTTACGTTTTTATCTTTAGATCGTGATTCAGTGAATCTTGCGGATATCCAATACACAAAATCCTCCACCCGTACTCAAGATTATCACGCAGAATTCAATAATTGCAATTACGAAGTACAGAGATATGTAGAAAAAATACCGAAAGGTAAATAAATATTCATTGTTTTGAGACTATTTTCGATGGATAGATGGTCCACAGTCTTCCTTTTTGATATTTTACTTAAGAACTGGTAAGGGCCTATCATGATAAGGGTGAGCTTTAGAGTTTAAAAAATGTTTTAAGAACAAAACAAGTGAAAAGAACAATCCGGTTCAATTTGATTAGCCTTCGATAACTTTTCATTTCCATCCCTAGCGAAAAGCTATGGAATGTTTTGAAATTCACCTTTTCGGAGGTTTGAAATATTTCAAAATTCGCCATTCCGTAATATTTTTTATTAATTTTATTTTGTTTATTTTGTTTTTTTTGCAGGAAGTTCAATATTCTTTGAATTGAGAAGTTCAACCGACAAGAAGACGAAATATTATTCTGTTCTAAAACGAGAACAATTTGCAACTGGTCGAGGCTATCTAGAAATGTTAGGGTTTTGGAATCTTCTTTTTCATTTTTAACTGCTTTTTAAACGTTTTAAACACCCCTATCTCACAGCCCCGATGGAACTTTCTTCCTCAGTGGGGATAAAAACTCCTCTTGAAATCTAAACGGGGATAGAAATTCTATTGTTCCAAGGTTAAAAAAATCCAGTGGGGATGGTTTCGGAGTGCAATTTTTAAACATTGACTTTCCAATGGGGATGAAATCAAAGTCAATACCCCAGTGGGGCTGAAATTTCATGGTATATCCCCATCGGGGACGAAATTTTTGCGAAATTTTCCAGTGGGGCTGGGGTCCCAGAGGGTGTGTGACACAGGGGTGTTTTTAACGGCATGTCTCTTCTTCAAAATTATCTCAACGGCCTGTAGTTCTATTAAAAAGAAAATATTTCTTTTCATGTTTTTGTACTGAAGTATTGATCAAACATTTCGTTTTTCTTAATCTTTAGATATAAAGGCCCTGTCGATTATCACCACAAACAATTACGAAAGGTATCTCAAAAGAAGCCACTGTATTGTCACATTAGTATGACTCTTCTCGACCAATAAAATTTGTGCTTGCTTTTGTTTTTAGAATCTGTAAATTTAGGCTAATCTTTATTTTTTATTACTGCTTGGAAACTTGAAGACCTTTACCCTTTCTTCACGGAAACGTAACCGAAATTTTTTATAAAATCAAACAATACGTGATTTGATGTAGAGAATTCACCTCTTTGAATTTTTCTGAAAATACAAACTGGGAATAGAAAAGTAATGCTCGCTGTATTTGAATTTTTTATTAAGTTTGTTGTCAATTCTGATAAATATTTTTCAAACTTACCTCTACCTTTCTTACGTAAGTTAGAATATTTTTTTACAACGACTCAAGAGAGGTACGATGGTCTGGTGTTTTCCAAATCTTTTTCACATTGTAATTTTTTTATAATTTAGTGTAAATAGATATATTCTTTCATTATTTAGGGTCCGATTTATACGCGATAAAATAGAAACATAAATTATTGAAAAAGTTTCAAATGAGCAAATGTAATATTTTTGGAAAACTACCCTGAATCAGAAAGGTGTGATTACTCTGATTTAATCCGTTTCTTTTTTATTTGAAGTATTTTGAAAGATGAATCCCACGAAACCCACGAAACCAACTTCACATCGGGGAAACACCAGAATAATGAATTCTGGTTATTCGGACGGCCGGCTACTAATAAAATAACCGAAAATGTTATACATTTTCATCGCATTTCTCATTCATTGGTTTTTGAAAGCTCATTGAGATTGAACCACTTGAATTGAATCAATTAATTTTTTCCGTTGAAAAATTATTTCATAAAAACGCGACTTATCTCCTAAAAGCAAGAAATGGAATTGAAGAAAATGTCCTTAATCGAGACCAGACCAGGCCAGGCTATCAGCGGAAAGAATTCATGTTTTTCTATAAAACATTTAAAAAGATTTTAAGCCTTAAGTTTTAATTGTGTGTGAGTACTTTTGCACAAATTATCATCACTCTCAATTATCTTTTTTTTTTTTTTTTACAAACACGAACAATATTCAAATGTAATAATCTATCTCTACAAAATTTATAAAACAATTTAATTTAAAGTAGGATAGGGTTACTTTTTTCAGTCCAGTTCACTTTTACAGTTTCTACTTGTAGCAACGGTTTTCTTTTCGAGAATTTTGATGGACTCGACAAGCGTGAGGCTTTGTGCCTGTGTAGGTATCACAAATCAAACCAATCAAATCATCGCCCGCGCGGTCTTGAATTTGCCATGTGTGTTGACCGTTCAACGTGACCCATGGAACAAAACCATGTTTAGGTGTCAAGTTATTGGTTTTGACAGCGAATTCATGCTCATACTTGTTGCCCATTGAAGATGTAGCGCATAAAAGAATCTTATCAAAATCCACTTTAGTGGCACTGGCACATGCACGGGCGTTGGCCATGTTGGGTCCACTTTCTTCAAGACAATGAATAAAAGGCATGAAAGCAGCTTGATCGTGTAATAGATGAATAGCACATGTTTCCACCAAGTTCATCTGGCATTCAACTTCACCGTGTTGGCAATCAAACGCCCAGGTACCGTTTGGTAGTTGTGTTTCGTGTGCATTTCCGTAAGGATACAAGCCAATTTGGATAATACCGGTCGAGTAAAGAGTTTGGTAAGCAGGCCAGATTTGTTGTTTGATCATATCTCTGCATCCGCCGCATTGACTCTCATAATATAATTCAAAGATAACGGGTTGTGCATCCGCAACTGTCTTTGAACCTTTCTGTTGTTGTTCTTTTTGAAGTCTGCAATAAGCTTGGACGCCACATTGGATAGCTGTTTCTTCGTTCTGACACCAATAAGATTCACCTTCGTGACATGGGTCTTGAATGCTGGCTGAATTGGCAACTGCCAAACAGATAAGCATAGAAACGTAGGATAACATAACCATTTTGTTCGACTCTGTGTTGTATATTCCACACAGAAAGTACGATGTCAAGGAATGCACTTTTTGCGTCTTTTTATAACATAGATTTGTTTGACAATTCAAATCTCATGTTTCATGAACGTATATTGTTTTGGTAAGCATCAGGAAAAACATGTTTTGACTTATCGTGAAACTCAAGATGAGTTATTGTGAAACTGGAAGGCGAGAGGGTCTCACAATAGCTGAAAAGATGGAGGCAATAGCTGAAAAGATGGAGGGCGTAAGGTTGCATATAAGGAACATATGTGTGACAACCAAACGTTTTGTTTGACCTTGAATTATATGATGCACTTTATCTTATGGAAATGAGTCATAATTTTATATTCATAATTGTAATATTCAATATCATCTACCAGGCACATGTTAAACATATGACAGATACTAATATCATAGAAATCTTAAAAGATCAGATTCGGATTTCGCGGGGAAACATTTCTTCTTTTCAATGCTAAACAATGCATTCATGCTGTTTGTTGAAACGTAGAAATTTATCAGATTTGTTTTAAAACTCCACAACAAGTGCACACGTCTATAAACAGGATATAAACCAACCATTCTGTAATGTCCGAAGGTCTGGCTAGATCCTAGATGGCATGCTTCGGCTGAAAAGTGGGCCGTGGTTCGGTAGAAAATCCTACCTAGGTCACATGTTCAGCGCTTGACCAATCAGAAGCTTCGCTGATTTTCGATAACAATAGCAACAAATTTTTTACGATATTCATTTTTTGGACTTACCTTGGAGGTCCTATAAATTAACCGATGTCCGTCCGTCCGTCCGTTCGTTCGTCCGTCTGTTACCAGCTTTTCTCGAGATTGGCTCATTAGTTTTTTCTGATTTTTGGCACAATGATGCAAAATGGTAATGCCCAAAATGTGACGGAGCCCGATTTAAAAAAAAAATCGTTTCCGGCCAAAAATGCCGGAAATATGCCGGAAAAACCGGTTTTTTGGCATTTTCTCGAGATTTCATCATTAGCTTTTTCAGATTTTTTGCACAAAGATGCGTATTAGCAATGCCCAAAACATGGCAAAGTCCGATTTTTGAGAAAAATTCTTTTCCGGCCGAAAATGTCGGAAATATGCCAGAAATCGCCGTTTTTGCAGATTTTCATCGGACTTTTTCCTTACAATTGGTTGTTTTTTCACAAAAAAACATTGTTAATAGCAATGTCCACGATCAAGCATGGTTCAATTGTCAATAAAACTGATTTTTGAAGCCACAGAAACAGAACATTCTAAAAATCGCCGGGCGGCGCCCGGAGCGGAAAGCCGGAACAGCCGATTTCGCCGGAAAAAAAACGGTATTTCTTGAATTTCTCGAGCTGTACTTTATATTTCTTTATGAAATTTTGCACACTGATGTAAAATGATAATACCTAAAAAGTGACGGAGCCCGATTTTCGAAAAACATTTTTTTCCGGCCGAAAATGCCGGAAATATGCCGGAAAAACTGTTTTTTTGGCATTTTCTCGAGATTTTATCATTAGTTTTTTCTGATTTTTTGCTCAAAGATGTGTAATAATATTGTTCAAAACATGGCCGAGTTTGATTTTTGAGGAAATTTTTTTTCCGGCCGAAAATGCCGTAAATATGCCGTAAATCGCCGTTTTTCTGGATTTTTATTGGACATTTTTCTTACAATTGGTTGTTTTTTCATTCAAAAACATTATTAATAGCAATGCCCACCATCAAGCATGTTTCAATTTTCAATAAAATTGATTTTTGAAGCCAGAGCTATTTAAAAATCGCCGAAACAACCTATTTTTGCCCGAAAGACAGTATTTCTTGAATTTCTCGAGCTGTACTTTATATTTTTTAGACTGGAAAAGCCCTTCAAGCTTTACAGAAATGAGTGATATAAACTTTTGCTTGCTTGCATCCTTGCGATATTCGTGACTGGAAAGTAAAAGAAAGTCAACCCAAAAGAATGGAACGAGTTTCGACCAAAAAGTCTCTTTTTTCCGTCCACAGGATATTTTTCCAATAAAGTAGTACTTCAAAGTTTTACCCTAAACTGCAAAAACTAAAGCGTTTTTTCTTTGTTGGGTGAAATCTGAGCCTAAGTCAAAATATCCATTTTGTCAAGATTGTCTGATAGAATTGCGTGTGTATTTATTAATGTATCATTGTCTGATCACAAGCAGCACGCGAGGTTCAAACACTGTATTAAAGATGAATAAAGTTTATTTGACATGGTTTGTTTTACTCCTTGGGTTATGCCTGACTCAAGTTGAAGCAAGAAGGTATGATCGATTTCAATTTTCATAAGTAATGATATGATATGTTATCACATGTAAAACATTGGATATCAATATAAAAACTAATTTCCAAGCAAATTCTGATACTCAGATCAATGAAGTATAAACCCGAAGGGCTAGAATCGAATCTTTAACTATTCTAAGGCAAGAAAAAATGAAGCCTTAAAATATGCGCCGTATTTTTGACGATACGGATTGAATCTAGCGATTTCTTTGTTTTCGAGTGATATCTTTCGAAAATTAGGTGTAAATCTTAGTTTCAATCTGTCATTTGTGTTAAAACCAGGCACAGGCTTCAAATCCTATCAAAGAGAGTCGATTCTAGCATTTCGGGCTTATAATTCATTGGCTCAGTAAACTAGCAAGCGTCTGTCTTTCCTTGGACACAGGAACGCGGGAATAATGCTTATAATAAAGAGTTCTTATAAAAAATAGAAATTTCCGCGGGAGAGTGGATTGGAAAGACATATCCAGTGAACATATAGACATAGAGCCCATTGCAAGTTTAATCTGCAGCGAAATACAACGACGTGCTTTACTAGTCTATTGGCTCAGACGCATAGCACGTTTCACTGTAATGGCGTGCGGAGTGCTTTGAATTTTTTATCAAGTTTCTGGATGAATATTAAAGATAAAACAGCTTTTGCGGTTGCCTAAAGCAAACCACTCGCATGAAAATCAAAACTTAAATGTTCAGCAACACCTACCCAGGCTAGGCTAGACAACACCAACTCTCCTAGTCAGGCTACACTCAATACTGTTCTCGCCTCTTTTTGAAAATTTTTGTCAGCTCCACTCCAAACCTAGACTATGTTACAGTCTAAGACGAATCACTATCTAAGAAAAAAGCCCAAAGCCGAAGAAAATTCTCTTCAAACATAGTACCCGGGCAGTAACTTTCAGCACTCTTTGATTTACTGACGTGATGTAAATTTTCGTGGGAACTATTAAAGAATCATAAAAAAGTGGACCGAGACCAAATTTGATTTCCCAGTTTCATGATGCGGGAGTGGCACTAGCTTTCATGAGCGCTATCAGAGTCCATTCAATAAGTTAACAATTCCAAATGCTTCTTTTAGCATAAAAAAGATCGAGACGGTTGGACCATCGAATAATTCATGCTGGGATTATTTTATGCTTGTTCAAAGATGGCCCTATTCAACATGTCAAATTGTTAATGTGAGTAATTTTGTCTATTCCGACATACTCGATTCTCTCCTATTTTTGATGGTTCTGGATTTTGTCTCTCAAAAGAGAACTTTCTGGGAAAATCTGGACAAGGGTTGAACCTGGTACCACAGATTTCTGTAAAGTCCGAAGGGCTGGATGGAGTGCTTTAAGCTCTTCCAAGCAAAAAAAAGTGAATATCGCAAAAAATATTGCTGCTATTGTTTTCGAAAACCCGTGAAGCTTGTTATTGATCAAGCGCTGAAATTCTATCGTAATTTCACGTGACCTAGGTAGGATTTCCTAAATAACCTCGGCACATTTTCAGCCAAAGCACGACATTATAAATCTATGCCTAGTACCCCCTCCTTCGAGCATTGTCGTGCCGTGATAATTATGAAACCAATCACAAACCACTTCAAAGCCAAACCTTCCACTCCAATGAAAATTTTAAACACTTGTTCTTAATTAAGGGGTTTTTATAATGAGACCAACTGTCAATCTTGTTTGGAAAGCCTATAGAAATCAAAGATAGTTTGATTCAGTCACTAGGATAAATCTGATATGGTAAATTGAGACTGAATAACTATACCAAGGCAAACTTAAAATCCGCAATTATAGAAAATCTTTAAAACGCCGAAAAAGCTATACTGCAATTAGCCGTGTGTCCGGGCTTAGTTAGCTAGGCTAATAAACTCCCCTCTAGCACTAGACTAGTTTCTTACTTATTCTGAATTCCTAGGTCTAAGCCCAAAAAAAAGGTCTATCGAATCATTGAGATAAGGTTGTGACTTGATACACTTTTAAATGTATTATTTATAGGCATCTGGCAGTCCTTGCTTGATCCCAGAAAGGATTCATTCATGGACACTTCATGGTTTATGGCCTGATAACATCAACACATACCCAACTCATTGTGGAAACGAAACTTTCGACAACAAAAAAATTGAAGTAAGTTTATTTATAGTGACGAAATGAATAAATCAATCCTCACTGCAAAATATTATACTATCTTTCCCATCTTCACTGAATGTTCTGACTTGAAAACAATAGATTTTAAATCCCCACCCATAAAAAATATGGTAATAACAATCCCCATCGAGTTTCAGTACGTCATTTTTACCCCCACTAGCTGAAAAAATCCTACTGGGTCTGTGAGAAGGGAATGTCTGAATTGTTTTATTAATTTTACGGAAATAATACCAGCTAGCACAAAAACGTTGTTAAAAAAATTAACAGATAGCACAAATGAAGTTTGACCAAAGATCTATTTAAGATATAACAACCACAATCTCGACCAAAACATCACAATGACGTCAACAAATCAAAAAAACACTCCCAATCCACTCTGCACGCCCACATCATGTGCTGACGATCAGAACAAAGAAAGCCTGGCTTGTTCCAAATGCAACCGACTCGTTCACTACATCTGTACAAGGTTACCTCCTTATATGATATCGGTATGTAAAGATGGCAGAAGAAATGGCTGCAATTATATTTGTCCAAATTGTGTGGTTGTATCAAGAGATCTGATGGCTATCAATCCTGGACCTAGGCAATCAATAAAAACGGCTGCCGAACTTGCTAAACTAAAGGAGACGATAAAAGAGAATGAGAAAATGATCAAGACGTTGAAAAACACAGAACACCACCTTCTGGAGATAGTACCGGGTTACCCACGAAAAAGTTCAGACGTTTCCCGACATCTTGAGGCCGAACAAATGTCCCAAAGTGCTTGGAGTTTTGATATTTAGAAAGTAGATATCCGAACTTAAAATTTGAGCTATCACTTTTTAAATTTGACCAACTTGTTCTCTACTTATGAGCTTTTAAAGTCAAAATTCACTTTTCGGAAAGTGTAAAAAACACGTAAAAAAGAGGTATTAAATTTATGCAATCAATTAGAAAATCACTTACCAATTGACTTATTTAACGAGTTTTATGACATTAATAATTAATAAAAACACCTTTAAAAGTAATTTTTGTTTAAAACAAGACTAGTTTTTATAAAAATTGGCGCTTTTGTAGATTTTTCAGATTTTTTTCAAAAACTGTATATCAAAAACGTCTAAAAATACCAAATTTGATACCCCTTTTTTACGTGTTTTTTACACTTTCCGAAAAGTGAATTTTGACTTTAAAAGCTCATAAGTAGAGAACAAATCGGTCAAATTTAAAAAGTGATAGCTCAAATTTTAAGTTAGGGTATCTACTTTCTAAATATCTAAACTCCAAGCACTTTAGGACATTTGTTCGGCCTCAAGACGTCGACAAACGTCTGAGCTTTTTCGTGGGTCACCCGGTAGAGTCTCAAAAAGAAGAAATTTCAGACTTAAAGAAACAGCTGTCTAAAGATCCAGCATTCCATACCGTGGAATACGTAGAAAATAAGCTGGAGAAAAAACTGGAGGATTTTCGTACACAGATTCTTTCCACCATCAAAGAGGAGTGTACGAAATCGTACGAAGCTGCAGTAACTGCCAATAGAGAGACTCTCTCATCCAACGAATGTATTAAGACTGCCGTTAAAGAAGTACATGAAGAAGAAGAGGCAGAACAAAGAGAGAAAGTAAAAAGATCGAAAAACATCATAATCCACGGGGCTGAAGAACCAGCTGAAGATGCACCCAAGTATGCTGAAGAGTATGTGAAGACGCTCATTCAAAACCTCCGGGCATCAAACAATTGTTTAGACTTGGTTCGAAATCTGAAGGAAAGACTCGTCCAAACTGGTAACATTGGGTAGCGAGAAAGAAAAAGAGAACATCTTTGGGAACCTCACCGCTCTCAAGGGAAACAACACGTACAAAGGAATGAGTGTATGTGAAGACCTGACTCCAGATCAGAGGAAAAAGTATAAAGACCTGGTTGCACAAGCAAAAGACTTGAACGAAAATAACAAAGGGAAAACAGATGGAATATTTAGAGTCCGTGGGTCTTCAAAAACGGGTTTGGCATCAGGAAGGTGAAGGCCTCCAACCTTCAACAACACCAATAAATGCAACTGGTAAAAACAACGAAAAAGAAGAAAAATTCGAAAACAATAACGAAATACAACAAAAGCGAAAAAAGAAAAAAATCGACAACATTCCACTGAATCGTATGGTGTCCAACAAATCCAAAGAGAAAAAGAAACTTGTGGATGACATAAAAATCATGTATGCCAACGCAGACCAACTTACACCTGAGAAGATAAACGAACTACAAATCCACGCGCAGAAAGAGAAGCCGCATATCATTGCAATCTGTGAAGTCAAAACAAAGGTAGGTGGGCTAAAACGCATACACGAATACGAATTCTGCGAGTACACACTAGTCAACCATACAAATGCAGATACGTACATAGGACGTGGTATTATAATATTGGCACACAACTCCATCAAGCATCTGATTGTTAAAATCTCACCGGTGCAGTTTGAGGAAGCTTGTACTTTCGAAGTCCGTCTCGCCGACAGAGATTTGTTAGCTTTTGCATGTCTCTATCGTAGCCCAACGAAAACAGATTCATCTGAAGAAAACAATATGCAAAGCTCAACTCGTTCATGAAGACTATTGCCGCAGACAAGAAATACTCTCACAAATGTTTGATTGGTGATTTCAATTTCCCAACAATTAAGGGCTCTGACCATAGTGAATTTTTCATAATTGCCGTGTTTAAAATGTATTTTCTGACTGATGTAACCAACAAAACTATGGTATGTTATACATTTTCTGTTAGACAAACTATTCCTGAATCTGAAAATTCAAAAATTGCATTGGAAAAATTTGATGAAGAAGAAAATGAAGACTTTTGCGAGGAAGAGTATTTCAACTTTGAAGAGCTTAGTTTCGGCGAAGAAAAAACATTTTGAAAATTTTTTCGCAGTAGATGGTGTATCTTTTACCGAACAATAAAGATTTTTGCGGAAAATTTTGTAAATGCTTCTTTATCTCGAAATCTTCAAAACAGTGGTTTATCATCAATTTTTCATCTGGATTTTGCTTAAAAAAACAGTCATAACTTTTGACACATCTTTTTAGAAAAATTTTCCACAAAATTTAAAATAGTTCAATTCTTTGCGGACAGTTTGAAAAAAGTTCGAAACAGAAAGGTTAATTACCCATTAAAACTTAGCACTTTTTATAAAAGAGGGTGATGCAACATATTATAAACATCTTTTTAAAGTTCATAACGTCATTTTTGCAATTAAATTCTTAATTACTCTTAAGGGATTCGATTAAAAAGCAATTTATAAAGGCAATTCTTTGTTAAAAATGTTAAGGAACCTGAAATATAACTTTTATGGTCAAATACCAAAATCAATTTGTGGACTATGGTCAGAGCCCTTAACTGGGAAAATTGGACCACACCGCACATCGAGCAGAGTAAGGAAGTGCATTTTCTAGATGCAATCCGTGACTCCTTTCTACATCAACACGTGAATGAGCCAACACGTTGTCGAGGAACTGATGACCCATCTACGATTGATTTAATCTTCACGGGCGAGGAGAATCAAATATGTGACTTACAATATCTAAGCCCACTAGGGAAGAGCGATCATAGTGTTTTGGCTTTCACCTTTGCTTGCTACACTGAGCGCAAAGTTAACTCAAAGCGATACGTCTTCAACGATGGTAATTATGCTGCAATGAAACAGTCTCTTGTAGCACATCAATGGCAAGAGGGATTACTCAATGCAATGGACATAAAATCTGTAGAGGAAATTTGGGAATCATTTAAAAACAAATTATTAGAGCTTAGAAATCAATTTGTTCCATTGAAAGAATTTGATTGTCAGAGCTGGAGGAGCAAGGGGTCTATACCCATTAGGAAATGATCTTCAAAGAGAAGTAAGCGAAAAAAATCGATTGCACAGAAAATGGGCCCGAGCCTTGTGTCCAGAGGAAAAGAGTCGCTATCGGCTTACATATGTTACATCACGTAACAGGGTAAATCGGATGATGTCGCAAGCACATAGAACATACGAACGAAACATATGCACTAAAGCCAAAACGAAACCAAAGGTCTTTTGGTCGCATGTAAGAAGTAAGATGAAAGCTGCGACAGGTGTTTCGTCACTTCTCGAGTCACCTAAAGACAAGTCATCACTACGTCACGAAGACTACGAGAAAGCAAACATTCTCCAAAAACAATTCTGCAGTGCCTTTACCATCAAGCCTGAGTGAGAACTTCCGGAATTTCCACGAAGAACAGAACAAGATATTGCAGACATCATTATAACTAAAGATATGATAAGTAAGAAGATCAAAGATCTGGATACAAACAAATCTTTTGGTCCTGATGAAATACATCCAAGAATGTTGAAAGAACTTGTCGACGAAATTTCCGAGCCCCTTTCAAGGCTTATGAATAAGGCACTGGTTGAAGGGGTACTACCTGAGGATTGGAAGGTTGCTCACGTCACGCCCATCTTCAAGAACAAAGGCGCGCATAACTTGGCCATCAATTACAGACCAGTGAGTTTAACATCCGTGGTTTGCAAGCTGATGGAGTCGATATTACGAGAACATATCACAAACCACCTGACAAACTTAAACCTTTTATCAGATAAGCAGTATGGCTTCATCAGTAGACGTTCCACTGTTACTCAACTATTGAAATATGTCGACAGGTGCTGTGAAAGTATATCAGACGGAAAAGTTGTAGACTGCATCTATTTTGATTTCGCTAAAGCATTTGATACAGTGCCTCATCGTAGGCTTTGCAAAAAGCTAGAAGGGTATGGCATAGTTGGATCAATAAAGAACTGGATTTCATCGTTTCTGAGTAGAAGAAAGCAGTTGGTAAAAGTAAACCAAGCAAAATCCAACATAGATAGTGTATTAAGTGGAATACCACAAGGAAGTGTCTTGGGCCCTCTACTCTTTGTACTGTACATAAATGATCTGCCTGACAAGGTGATTTCGGATCTGCTACTTTTCACAGATGATACAAAGATCTTCAAAGAGGTAGTTTCAGTCCATTACTCCCTTGCCATACAAAGTGATATAGACACACTCGAAAAATGGTCCATTGATTGGCTATTACAGTTCCATCCGGATAAATGTCACGTTCTTACAATCGGCAAATTCGTAAATATAAAACACGCTCATCCGTATCGTCTTGATGATATTCAGCTGCACGTATTTGAACAAAAAGACCTGGGTATATTGGTTGATGCTGAATTGACATTTGAAGACCATATAGCCAATCAAGTAAAAAAAGCCAACTCAATGCTTGGTGTCATCAAACGAGGTTTCACCAACTTAACTCCAGAGATCCTCCGTACACTATACTCAACATTTGTCCGACCACACCTTGAGTACGCACAATCATTTTGGTCACCAAGATTACGTAAACACGTCAACTTACTCGAGGGAGTGCAAAGACGTGCAACAAGATTGGTCCCAACGTACCGCAGCCTTTCATATAGTGATAGGCTCAAAATTCTCGGCTTACCAACACTCGAATTTCGAAGACGATTATGTGATATGGTACAGGTTTACAAACACCTCCACTACTACGATAAAACAACAATACCTGACAAGTTGACTAAACGTCCACGTCCAAATCGAAGACACCCCCATGAGCTTCTACCTAACTTCGCAAATTACGGTTTCCACGGACCTCAAACGAAATCCTTTTATTACAGATGTGTGCCAACCTGGAATAGACTGCCGAGAAATGTCGTTTCAGCAAAGTCTATAAAGACCTTCAAAGAAAACCTCAACGATGCATGGGAAAACCACCCCTCAAAATACGATTCAAGAATAGTGTAAAATAAGATCGGTTAGAGGCCCACTGTGAGCCTAGCTTGTAAATCTGTATAATAACAATAATAATAATAACAATCTATTGACACTACAAATCCTCTTCATAAACTACTGAAACCGAGATATTACGATTTGAGATTTCAAATCTTCGTACCACATTGACATTCTATTTTCTTCTCACAAAATATTTAAACTTATAAAAACAAGTAACCAGCTAAATTTGGAGGTTTGTTCATACCTTTAAAACTGTCGCCGCCTAGTACTTAAAGTCTTTAAAGTTGTTTAGATGACAGTGTTCTTCGATCTTGTACGTAGAGCCACTTGCACCACATTCTTTTATTTCATTGATGGTTGTGTTTATCAATGAATTGAACTAAAGGACTGGGTTCAAGTCTGAGTTTTCTTTAACCCCTTGTCAGCCAACGAAAGCCCTGTCAAGGAAAAGGCGGAAATTAAATACTCAAAACGGTTCAAGCTTGATCGTATCAATGATCCCCAATATTGGCAACTAGGTGCGTCTATTTATCCATCACAACCTTGGGTTTAGAACACTGAACGATAATGATGTGGGTGATTAATACAATTATGTTTTTGAAATTTAGGGTTTGGAAGAAGAACTTTTGATGAAATGGCCAAACCTTTACGAAGAAGAGACAGTGGACAGTTTGTGGTAAGGCTATATATCAATTTGTTATAAGACAAATTAAACAGACTTTAGACGATGTTATGGTCGATATCGATGTTATGTTACGGACGAAAAGCTTTATTGTGCACAAGTACGGTGCTGGAGACTGAATTCGTTCATGACTGTAGAAAAGTCCAAACCGCCAAAGCTATCCAACTCACAAAGATATTCCGCCACAGAGATAGCAGGGTTATGTTATTAAAAATTTCTTATTTTTGTCTAGAAAAAACATTTTGATGAAATTTTGAAAAAGATTACATCAAAATTTCAAATTAAGACCATTGTAATCAGTTTCTAATTCTTTTTTAATTTTAGGTACATTAAAGGAAAAAATTTTGGCGGGAGTTTAATTTGGCGGATGACCGAAAAAGTTTTTTCAGAGGGAATTTAATTTGGCGGTTAACTTGAAGAATTAAATTTGGCGTGAATTTAACTTGGCGGACGAAGGACATTTATGTCCAAAAAACGCCATTAAAAAAGGAAAAACCTGTTTAAAGCCTGCAATAGCATACATTTGGGGGAATAAATAGAGCAACTTAAATTTTGCCGGAATTTAATTTGGCGGATGACGGAAAAAATTAAATCTAAATTAAATTTTAAATTTTCTTCCCAGCTAAATTTCTTCCTTTCATGTATCTCATCGTCATATCCAATGATAGTCTGCTGATTTCAAATACTCTAACTGACCATCCGCCATTTATGTAGGCTTCACGCACCCCCTCTGGTATGATTTGATATATAACAAAATATATTCTGGGGATGTGCGCAGCCTACCTTTTATGGAGTTGCTTACTCCACAATACCACAATTTCATTGATTTCACTATAACAACATTAATTAACAAAGATATTACTGCAGAATCTTCAGCGTTCAGCACCAGTATTTTCCTTTTTTACAGGAAACACGAATTTGAAAAGCACGGCACATGCGCACAAAGTCTTGAAAGTTTCAAAGAACAAAGAAGTTACTTCACAAATACTTTAGCTTATTTTGATAAATGGAACGTCGCTGAGTAAGTTAATTACCCTTTTCAGCTGTGTACTTTCTGAGAAAAAATTCTGAATTTTCAAGATCTCTTGGATTGAATGCACACTACTATCAACAATCTAAAATCTCCAACTTTTAAATGTGAAATGAAGCTCAAATTGGACAACATTAGCCAAAAAATTTACAATAAAAATGATTACGACAAACTTGACCTTCTCAAGCATTATACGACTTTCACTTACATTACAATAAAGAACTTCTACTTTGTTTTTGTTTCAGTGTTCTTGCTCAACAAGGAATCTTACCTAGAATCATTCCATACAAGGTATTGAAATTGAACGTTTTCTTAACTCGAACCTTTATGACTCAAATGTATCCTTTACTCAAATAATTTTTCTCGTCCCTTCAGTTAACAATGCCTAAAACTTACTCCATAACTCGAAATTTCCTTAAGTCGAACAAATTTGTGTTGCTCTGTGGAGATTAGAGTTATCGAGACTCCACTGTACAACTAAAATTGCTTTCCTTGCCTTGTTTTTGCCTCTGTTTTTGCTATTTCCTTTTAACCATATTGAAAAACTTTTCGAGCTTGCTTTCTCAAAATACCTATCATGGAATTTAACCACAACCAATTTAACAACAGCAAGTTTACCATCTCTGTTTACATTATTGTCCAGGGGGTTTTCTTTGTTTTTGGTAGGTTGGCTAATGAAAAATTAAACTCTGGCGATTTCTAGATTCTAGGCCGGCGAAGTCTTGGCAGTCCTTGGCAAGTGCAGTGTAGTGATTAGCGTAAATATGTACATGAGGCAGCGAACCGAACTTGTCAATTGGTGAATTGTAATTTCTTTCGTGCCTTGGACCGACGAAATTCGCCGTTCGCCGGGCCTAAATAACACACCTGATTGTCTTTTACTTTGTTCATTAGGCTTCAACTCTGGTTAATGCTATCCAAAAAGGTTATGACAAGATTGTTTGTCCTGGGTGTGGTCACATCGAGGTAACAAATATAAACTTTCTTTCTTAGATTTTTTTCTTCATACCTTAGGTGCTTTATATATTTCTTAAACTAAAACATTGAAATAAGATTTTAAATTTTTAACCTCCAAAAACCTTCTTTACTTCTGAGATAAATATTTTCTATGCTCTTTCTCTCTAGCAGGTGTATGACAATTTGAAATCTCCAAAAATTGGTTCTTCCAACCTTAGCCGTTTCTTTAATCGATACCCTTGTCTCACAGTCCCGGTGGAACTTTTTTCTCAGTTGGGATAAAAATTCCTCTTGAAATCCTAATTAATGGGGATAGAAATTCTATTGTTCCAAAGTTAAAAAACCCAGTGGAGATGGTTTTGGTGTGCAATATTTAAACATGAAATTTTGAGTCGAGATGAAATCAAACTCGATTTCCCAATGGGGCTGAAATTCAAGGGTATTTCCCCACCGGGGACGAAATTTTTGCTTCATTTTCCAGTGGGGCTGGGGTCCCAGCGGGTCTGTGATACAGGGAGTAATATTGTGATTTTAGAATCGTGAAAAAGAAAAATCAGGGACTGGATACGAGTTTGGTTAAATGTGAAGAAATAACAGAATAATTATTACAAACTCAGCAAAATGACTTTTTTTCATTTTTCCAGGGTTTTGGACAAATCTTATCTCAAGTATACATGTGTATCGATCAAGCCGATACATTGGTGAATTGTCCAACATGTGAGAAAGAATGCCACATGGATCAACCTGTGTATTATCAACCAAATCATCCAAAGACCTTTGTAGATCCATCGGTCAATTCAGTTTAATTTTCAACTTTAAATATTTTTCTTAGCAAAAAGTCCTTCCATATAGAGGACAATTTACTTTTATAGTGTGTATCAATACCATATTAATCCTTCTTTTGAAAAAACATTCACATTATTATATCAATTCGTTTCAGCTTTTTAAATATACTATCAATCAGAAAAAAAGAAGAAAGTTTCACGTTTTATTGCAGTAAATTCAATTCAGGCTCATCCCAGATTTAAACCCGAGTGGAATGAAGAGTGGTTAACATTAATTTTAGCGAATTTGAAATACTGATCAATTTGCGTAATTTGAGCTTTTTTCAAGCACAGTGGAGTGATTCTAAATTTTAGTTGGCGTAATAGCTAAGGATGACGTAGCGTATGAAAGGTAAAATCGGAGACGTGATGCGTGATTCTTTGTCCATCTATTTTTAGCAAATTTTGTGATCGTAATGAAAAAGTAACCCTGAATGGGAATGAAATTCGATCCAAAAACGTTCTCAAAGTTTTCCACTTTCTTCCCAAATTGCCACAAAAAGGTACCCTACAAGGGACTGATTTTTCTATTTTGGCGTTTTTGCAACCCTACATGGGACATAGGTATCCTAACACACCCCTGTGTCACAGACCCGCTGAGACCCCAGCCCCACTAGAAAATTTGGCTAGAAATTCGTTCCCGGTGGGAAAACACCTTGGAATTTCAGCCCAACTGGGAAATTGACTTTGATTTCAACCCCACCCATAACTCAATGTTTCAAAATTGCACTCTAAATTCCATTAGATTATTTAACCTTTGAACAATATAATTTCTAGGTATATGAATTTTTATCCACACTCAGGGAAAAAGTTTCACCGGGGCTGTGAGACAGGGGTGTATGACGGACCTTTTTTTTGCTATAATACCCACACACCCCGGGTCTAACTGGCACACAACATTGTTTAGACATTCATCTACTCATTTATAAGGATAGAATGTATCTTAGATCCTTCAGTTAACTGAAATGGTCTAATCAAAATAAAGCCTAATGATAAATTACCTACAGTGTCAGTAAAAAATATTAACAAACTTCTAATAAATTGTAAGTATTAGTTTTAAGAAACTCCCCTCATAATGGAATTCTCTATGCGAGCAATCATCACATAGGCTCATTAATAGAAGCAAATTTCTGTCCCTGGAATTCCTAGGTCTGTTTCAAAAAGATGGCAGTCCTCGCATTTTGATACCTTGCCCCTGATGGAAAAAAGATCCAGTATAATGAAAAGTGACAATACTTTGTTGGATAGATATCTTTGAGTGGATGAATTCCAAAGCTTTAAATTATCAAAAATGAGTTTTTTTGAAAAATTGCCCGCTCAGAATTATCTTTCGAAAGAGGTAATACTTGTCATTATACATTTTTTCTCTAAGAGCAATGTATCAAAATATTGCATACGATCATTTTTTGGAAAGTCTGTTTAAGATTACATAATCCAACAAGCAAAAAACTTTGTTTTCTCGTGTCAGAAAATGCTGTTTTGCTTTGGTTGCACAACGTTGCCTGTGATCTTTAAAATGCTGATTATTATGCAATTAAAAAACAATTTTAGAAAATACACTACATATGATGATCGGTCAAATTCTATTTATGTAATGGTAGGTAATCACCAAAGCCCATATCAGTTAGAAATTTATTGTTTCCAGTTAATCGGGGATAATCAAAAGAAACAGTTTTTATCTTTTATAGCTCAATTAAGGGCTCTGACCATATTGTAGTGAATCTTTAATATGTACCACGTACAAAATATAAATTTCTACTTGATGCAGCCCACAAAACTGTGGCATGCTATACATTTTCTGTAAGGCCAGTTATCCTTGAGTCTGAAAATTTAAGAATCGTAATGAAAAAAATTGATGAGGAAGAAAATGAAGATTTTTGTGAAGAAGAGTATTTCAACTTTGAAGAGCTTATTTTCGGCGAAGAAAAAACATTTTGAAAATTGTTTTGCGGTAGATGGTGTATCTTTTACCGAACTAAAATTAAATTTTCGGAAAATTTTTCTAAACGCTTATTTGTCTCAAAATCTTGAAAATAGTGCTTTTTGACCAATTTTTCATCCCAATTTTCCAAAGAAAAACAGCCATAACATTTGATGCATTAATTTAGAAAATTCTTCTTTGCGAACAGTTTGAAAAAAACTATCAAAAGTTAGCACTTTTTATAAAAGAAGGTAATACAACATATTATTAACGTCTTTTTAAAGTTCATAGCGTCATTTTTGTAATTAAATTTTTAATTACTCTTAAGCAATTTGTAAAGGCAATTCTTTGTTAAAAGTGTTAAACATAACTTTTATGTTCAAATACTAAAATCAATTTTTCGACTATGGTCAGAGCCCTTAAATGTGCTTTGACTCGACGACGTTTAATATTCGCCCAAATATTATATCAGAGAATCATTCATTTCACATTTTGAAAAATCAAGTTCGGACTTAATATAAACTAACTAAATCTAGCAACAACGGAATAACAACAGTGTTGCTCCGGCATATGATACTTGAACATTTTCAAGTCTTAAATTCATTGAAAAATCAAGAAGCTAAAATCGTAGAATGTTTCTGAATGTTTCATCAACATCATCAACAACCAGATGGTTTACTTTCAACCCACCAGTCTTCTGGATAAAAATGTTTTTGAATTTCATTTCCTTCTCTCGGTACCGTGAAGTTCACTTTTGAAAATTTCATACTAGGTAATGGTTTCTTAATCAATCGACATGGGAATTGATGATACTTACGATAATTCACAAAGAAAACCCACGACTCCATACCTAACCGTACACAAGTATCAAAATAGTTTCGTCGGTATATCATCAAATCACCACGTGCGGTATCCCGAGTAACCCGATAGGTACCGAACCATAACCGATAATAAATTTTGATATTTTTCTTTTGAAGTTCTTTATAAAGTTTTTGTTCTAATCCTTTATCTTTTAGTTCTTCGTAAACTAAACCGATATCGAAATCGTTGTCCCAGGCTAGTGGTCGATTGTGTCGTAATGCACCCCACAGGCTAAAAAATGATGGAAATTCAAACGTTCGTATCATATTGTTCTCTATAGTATTGACTTTTTGAACACAACCATGCATCAGGATTCAGTGACATCACTTTATCACGTCATATAGTCCGTATTCATAGTTTCTAGAGGGGTCAAGACCCCCCCCCTTAGGTAAGAGGACCCCCCATTAAGTGCTAACCCCCTTATGAAATTCATTTAAAATTTTACACCCTCCCCTTAGAAAATCAGTATAAATGAAACGATTGTACAAGAGTCATAATTCAAGGAAGATCCCCCTTATCTAAGAAGACCCCCCTTAGGTAAGAAGACCCCCCTTAGGTAAAAAGACCCCCCTTAACTGGCAACCCCCCTTAAGAAAGTCATACTTTTAGCACCCCCTTGCTTTTGGTTCATCAAAACCTAAGACCCCCCCCTCTAACTATGAACGTATAAAAAGCCCTGGTCTAAAAGCCTTTTGTGTAACTATTTATTAACTTTTTCATTTGTTGATAATTTCAAAAGATAAAAATCGATTTGCTCAGTTTTGGATCACATTACCAATACTCCTCTTGGGATTGGTTCAAAAGTTAATCACATGATCAAAAAGTGAGCAAAATAAAATAATTTCTCAATGCAAGTTCAAGTTCAATAGAAAGAAACAAAAGGCTTCCAGACCGGGGTTTTTTATACGGACTATGATCACATTTAAGGCATAAAACCCAAAAAGTTAAGAACATCCAAAGGCTTTAAAAATATTCTTTCTTATAAAAAATAAGCTTACAATAACAATCCGAAAAAAGTTTCAATACCATCAGAGAGAAAAACTTCAAATAAACATACCTGCCATATATCAAGAAATACGTCATTTTCAGTCCGTGTAAGACGTCACGGGTATCAGTCGCTAGTGCAATCAAGTCCTTCATTTCAGGCTCTGGTGTTTCACAAATACTCTCCCCACTAGACCGATTGTACCATGCCCAATTACGTTTATTAAGAAAAACGTATATTGATGTGACGAAGATTAAGGATAGAACAATGATCCGATATCGATTACGGCTATGTCGTGTTAACATATCGAACATTTCTAAAAAAGAAAAGAATAGACCTTTTCATAAATTACGTTACGAACATCACGTGCCTCGTTTTGAAATTGTTGCATTGGTGATTAGCTCCCAGCGGATTTTATTAAAACTACTTCCTATATAATCTCCATAGAAATTGTTTGAATACGAGGCAAGTGATGTTCGTGACGTAATTTATGAAATGTGATGTTGATAAAATGTTAGGAGTTAGGAAAGATTGAAATGTGATGCTTTTGGAAAGATTGCTTTTGCAATACTTTAAATACACGCTTTTTTTATAAGAACTAAGAGTGAAACTGAAAATTGGCCAAAACCTCAAAACAACCTACTCTCGGGTACCTAATAGCCGGGGGGTTGGAAAAAATCTCAAAACTTAATAAGTGAGGGGGGGGGGGTTGGAATAAAAATGTCCTGGGTGGAAAATTTTTGAAATGGAGGCTAATACAGCTGAATTAGGACAAAAGAGGGAACTTTCAAAAACATTTTCCCAAAAATTAATTAGCAGGGGGGGCGGCTATTAGGTACCCGAGAGTATTTTCGATTATAAATTGTCAATTGCCCTCAAGTAAGGTTCACTTCTTTCACAAAAATGCCATTTTCTGCTTGAGACGTATGTACTAAATGTTAAATCTAGTCTGAATTAGGATCCTAACCTAAGAATGCTGTAACAATATTTTAGGATGATTTCCCCAAAAAAGTTAAGAATATCCATGATGAAATGGATTTACACCATTCTTATAAAAAAAAGCGTGTATTTAGTAAAGTTACGCAATTATGAAAACCGTTGTTTCATTTTTGGCACAACAACAAATTTTCTCGAAGGTGTTGTTGCAAGCCTGAAAGCGTGGAGAAACTTTGCCTTTGTTTTACACTACACTCTAGCTATAGTTTTTAAGGCTAAACTACATTGGTAGAAAATTCTTAGGATATTCATTTTTATAACCGGTGAAAAATATATAATTAAAAAATGTGAGCCCTAGACCATCATATACTACCCAATGAATAGAAATTGAAAGACTTTTTGAGAAACTCAAAAATAAATAAAACTAACTTGAATCTTTGACTGTCAACGAACGTTCGTCTTTCATTTTTTATTTCCCAACAACACGTATATATACACAAGCAAATGCTTACAAGTACATTCAATATAAGACTGCGATAATTTGTACCATTCAAAACATTGACATATAAATTGTCGTTCCCGAGGACAATAGAGCAGCATGATTCATATTGAAAAACTGCTCTTTTAAACGAGCCAATTATACTATGTAATCACAAGAATTATCCGGAAAGAATTGGTGTGTAAATTTTTGAATTGCACGAGCTATCATGTAATTACGAGCTTATCTCATACATGTTTTTTTTATAAGCAAGTGTCTGTCCCTATGTCAGGCTCGCATTATGCTTAGTATTCTATTGTTCTCAAACAATAGAGTCATTGTTTAGGTACCAAAAACTGAGCCTGTATATGCTTATAAACGTTATGCTTAAAAAAGAAAAAAACATGTAATGATTTTCAGCACTTTTTTTCCAGTATCATGAAAACAATGAAATTAATTACACTGAAAGCTTTATTTTTCTTAGGCTACGTCATATCTTCCTTCGTTCGAGCGTTTAAAACTCCTTCTCTTCGGGATGAGCACTGCTCTTGGTTTGAATATTGAAATTCTCCGGATAAATCGCATGGACACTGAGGTTTTAATGAAACAATAGAGAGTTTCGAAACCTAAGCCAATCAGCTGTGTCCATGGAGGTAATAAAAATATAGATGGAGAGTCAATGCCTTTTGTTCTATTCTGATTTATCATCGGAAGCAAACAGCTGTTTGGTTGCTTTGGGAATAAGATGATTAATTTTGGGTATACTCGTGGGAATATTTAAGATGAATGAAAAGACATTACATTTTTAACAAGTATATTGAAATATAATAGCCTTGTCATGAAAAATTGAAAAAAACTTCACATAATAAGCACAATACTCCAAACTTCTAGGGGAAGCTGCCCATAAAGCCATCGATAGATTTAAAAAAGAATTACGTGTTACGATTAGGAACCTTGTATCGATCATTTTGTCAGAGTATGAAAACCGCTGCCCACTTAGACGTGGAGATTTTAAGATTAGAGACATTCAATGATAATGTGATGCAACTCTCAATGTTAACAAAATACCAGCCCAAAAATGTGTCCCTATGAAATTAATATACTCTTTTAGTCTTACATCAGTTGAAACTATTTCGAATCGCATTTTAACAAGGATTTTCGGCAAAATTAAGTTTTTCAAAATCAACCAAACAGTCTCCTTCTGTTCTTATAAAGTTATAAATTGATGTTTTTTGCTTCCAAAAATGATGGTACATCAAAGAAAAGCCGCTTTGAATAGATTCATAAAAGATTTCAACGACAATTTAGTTCATTACCGAGACGTTTTCTCTCCATCTATATCTTTATTACCTCCATGTTTATACTGAGACGATTAATTTGTCTGAGACAAACAATTTAGAAAACGAACATTAAGGAGGAGTGTACTTTCCGTTCATGTTTCAATAAATAGGATCTCCTCCACAGATCACATTTTACAAACTACTCGTTTCAGACGATTTTTCCGTCTCAGTATAAATGGAACTAATCATAACCTTCCAGATGTAGAAAATATTTTCCGACCTTTAGAGCTTTAGCGTGTCGGATAAAAATTTCACCATCTGGGTGCCAGATAACAAAATAGATAAAACAATAGGTGCGCGCGAGCATTTTTTAACCGAGGCGGCCCGCTCAGAATCAGAAGAAACAACATCGACATCATGAATATTTTTCTGGCGAACAAGCCCGCTACGTGAAGCAACAAAAGCCGCTGTTGGGCAATTATTATCAATTTATTTTCAGTTGGTAATAACGATAGGACCCAATGTCCTAAATAATTACAGCCGTGCCCGTTTACTAATAAAATCCAACTTATTTAAAATAAAAATACCTATTTACTACAATTTGCATAATGGGTACAAACTACAAAGTACAAAAATTCTCTGGTAACACTTTTAATAAAGATCCGACAAAACACAAAGATTGCAAACCAAACTTGACGGTGTTTGCTGTAGGTAGCATATGCTGTTTTCTCGTCTTAGACTGAAGCCAGAAGTTTTAATATTAAATAGTTTAGCTGGAAATAAATGATTTTGTTTTTTCAAAGTTTTATAGATTTCTTCAAGGATGAACTTGATGTGAAAAGATGCTGTTTTAGAATATAGTCAATAATTGAGATAGATTAGAGTCATAATCTTGATGAACTACAGCCAAAGCTCTACGTTAATTTTCTGAATTTGCTTATTGTTGTGTTTTACAAAATTTATCCAGATTAGCGGATACTAGTTTAAAGTTTGAGAATATATAAGCGTGACCTAAAGCCTTTGCCGTTCTCAGAAAAAGAAAGGGGCGGATGCGTCTAAGTGTGCTGATTTTATTTTCCGCCTTTTGGTATTTGGTATAATTCAACATGAGAGTTAAAGTGTAGTTTTTCATCAATATAGATACCTAATAGTTAACCTGATTTTTAACTTTGACTTTGATATTACCTATAGTAACACTCTGTATAGGTTCAAATCTACCGAGAAACATAACTTGAATCTTGCCCGGATTAGCAACAAACCCATTTATCTTAAACCAGTGTAAGTAGAATATCTCTTATAAAAAATGTGTAAACCAATCCGCATGTTTTTCATTCCAAAAACCCCCGTGATTTAAAGGGGACTTACAGTAGCCGATTGGCCTGGTTCTAATTTCTCCCAAAATATAGCAAGAAAAGTACCCTACGAGGGACTACTCTCGGGTACCTAATAGCCGGAACATTGGAATAAGCAGGGGGGGGGTTGGAAAAAATCTGAAAACTTAATAAAACATAATATTTTTTGAAAGGGAGGCTAATACAACAGAATTAGGACAAAAGAGGAAACTTTCAAAAACATTTTCCCAAAAATTAATTAGCGGGGGGGGGGACGGCTATTAGGTACCCGAGAGTACTTTTCGACTTTTGTTTTTGTTTTTGTGACACAACCTCGGACTGGCAACTCGCCTTAGCCTGAGGTGTCTTTGTTTCCCCGGACTATTGTTCTCCTGGATTCAAAGGTGGACGAAACTTTTCAAGCCAAAAGGATAGCTAAAATTGTGCGAATCCTCTGGAAGAATGGCAACATTTGTAATGAAAACTCTACGAAAAAAAATGGAGCTGCACTTGGGAAAATTAATCCATATACCGCAAAGTGAATGTTGGCGAAATAAAATTAAAATTTAATCCCTTTAGAAACTTCAGAATATCTCTATGCCCCTGATAATTTCAAGCCAGTTTGCAGAGTATGGCAAGGCTGCACTCGAGGAAAAATTCGGAAATACCAAGTTCCTGCTCTGGAAGAGCGCACTTGATAAAATTTGGTTCAGACAAGGTGCACCTATACCTCGGAAATTGGCCCAAAAAGGCAAAAATTGCAAAAATTAGCTACATTTGAGGAGAAAATTGCGGAACTCTGCACTTGGGGTTAAAAAACCGTCTGCACGAGCACCTGAAAACCTCAAATTTTGCACCTGCACTCGACTTCTTCCGAGTTGTGCACTCGAGAAAAAGCAAGTGTAAACGTGCCACACTCTGCAAACTGGATTTCAAGTAATGTCAAAGAATCATTTGTTATCTTAAAGGTTTTGTTTTTAAATAAGAGTGATATCGTTTGCTTACTCATCAATTTTAATTTACAAGCTTTTTAACATTGGATTGACACGGATGTGGAGCAAGATTGGACAGAAAGAGGAAAAGAAAAACATTTTTTTGCTTATATCAGTATAATACAAGAAGCCAGAGTGGCGTGAAGGTCCAGCTGACGTGGCAATAACCGAATGTTGTTCGTACCGGGTTCCTTCTTAAGTGACGCAAAAAAATTTCCTTCCCATCCTCCACTCTGAGCTTCTATTCTTTGACACTTGTATAGCTAAGATGAGAGAGTTTTTGATGCATTTCCCGAAATTTTGAAACTTTTGCAGCTGATGGGATTCGAACCCACTATATACAAAGCACTTATGATAAGAACGCCTGCGCCTTAACCACTCGGCCATCGAGTCACAACTGCATTAAGGAGTTCAAAGTTCCTTATAAACATGGTATTTACTCCAAACTCTACCCGGGGGCTAAAACCCTAACCAGGGGTTAACTCCCATCCCCAACCCTAGCCCTAACCCTACCTGACCCTACCTGAAACAACCCTTTAATCTAACCGGGAAATTTGACTCTACTACCAATTCAATCCAAAACATAGGTCAAACATCGCGCGGTTAGGCAGGGCAAAAATTCTAGATCGGCGGTTGGTTTAGCCTGGACTTAATTAATTCATTGCGCGCGCAGGCTCCGACAAAGACAAAATCTTTTCGATCAGTTGCTTTTTAAAGGTCCATTCTGCTGCGCGCTGGACCAATAACAATAGCAAGACACTGTCCTGATATGAAATATGTGTCTGATATGAAACGGAAACACTTATGTAAAAAGAAAACCTTTAATACACGGGTTTCGAATTAAATTTTTGCTCAGCTTTAGCTTTGATCCCATGTAAATTTGCACGAAAAATATCAAGTAAACAGAACGAAAATTGGCCGTGTATCAAGCAATTTTAGCTCAATTTTCCATTTTGACAGACTTTATGGGTCATTATGAAAACAAAAAACATTAAAATAAAAAGTCAATCGTTTAATCATATTTCTTTTATTGAATTTAAAATAGAAAAACATCTTTTGAATGAACACCTGGCTTTCAAAAGAGAAGAAAGGAAATCTATCAACCTTTTATAAGGCATTTCCCCTTATCGCTCCTTTTATTTACTTGATTTTTTCTCTCGCGCCAGATTTAATTCGAAACCCGTGTATTCCAGGTCCAGACCATGGTCCAGCAAAACATTCTTAACGCATCAAGTACTGACTCATTACATTTTTCGACTTTTCAATTTCATATCCTTGAAAATAAAATAACATAAGATGAATGTCGCGGTTTGTGTAAACCGCAGGTTACAGGTTACAGGTTACAGGTTACAGGTCAGTGATGACAGGTTGACTCTAATTAATGTCATTGCAGAGGAAAATGTTTGGAAAACACAAAGAATTATCAAAAACATAATTCTCAAGCAATTTCATCCATATAAAACCATTTCAAACATCAAAATTTAACCATGTGCTTTTATCGATCTTTCGCAGTTTGCGCCATGTATAACGCAGACCAGAAAATATTTGAAACCATATTATACGTATAACAGGTATATTACATATTGTAATGTTTGTAATGTTATATTAGCCTAGAAATCTAAGCTAGTTTGATTCAGTCACTTGGATAAATCTAATGGTTAAGTTGTGACTGAATAACTATTCCAAGGCAAACTTAAAATCTTTAAAGCGCCGAAAAACGCTATATTGCCATAAGCCGTGTGTCCTAGCCTTGTGAATACGGGCTTAGTTAACTAGGCTAATGTTATATGATGGTTACATATAATAAAACACATCGCTCTAAAACTACCTTCTCAGAGAACTCACGAGCTTCTGATTGGTGTAATTTTATATCCAGCCATATTGTTATCATCACATTCAGTATGCTAAATATTTTT
This sequence comes from Clytia hemisphaerica, assembly GCF_902728285.1. NCBI lineage: Eukaryota > Metazoa > Cnidaria > Hydrozoa > Leptothecata > Clytiidae > Clytia > Clytia hemisphaerica. The sequence continues at coordinate 53,283 of NW_027104406.1, read as the reverse complement.
GGTGTTTTTCTCTTGTAAGACATGATATTATGTGATTCTGTCAATATTTTTGTCAAAAATTGTCATTAAGTCATTAAAATAACAATTGAATGATTAATTAGTTTCATCCTTCTAAAACCACTCTCTTAGGGACCTAACAAGCTTCTAATTGGTGCCGTTTTATATCCATTCACACTATCAACATCACATTCTGTATTATAAATATCTTTCGTGTTTTTGTCTTTTCTTGCATCAGATTTTAAAAAATTGTCATTAAGACATTAAAATAATAACTGAATAATTAATAGCGCTCCGCAACACATACGTCATAATTATTACTTTTCACTTTTTTTGATATTTGTACGAGTTGCAATCCCACAATTCAACGCGGCTCAATTAAAGATACGTGCAAGCTGTTATATATCTTTTGTCAAACGATGCAATTAACGTGCAAAAGAGATTAGCGCAAAGGTTGATGGGATTGGAACTCGTACAAACACATCGAGAGTAATGATTATGTCAAAAATAAAATCTATTTTTAGATTCAGCGCGGTGCGCTATTAGTTCCATCATTCTAAAACCACTCTCTTAGGGACCTTGCAAGCTTCTGTTTGGTGCCATTTTTTATCCATTCACACCATCCACATCACATTTTGTTTAATAAATATTTTTCGTGCTTTTGTCTCGTTAGGCATCATATTTTATGATTTTGTCATTATTTTTGTAAGTAAGTGTCACTAGGTTGTTATTCTATTCAATTGTCATTTTATAATATCTAAATAACATGTATATTATATTACTTTTTTGTAATTTAATGCGTTATGTATTGATGTTATGTTATGTATATGTTATGATCTTATTATCTTTTTTCCGGTCTGCACTTTGTTGACCTGTAACCTGTGACCTGTAACCTGTGACCTGTAACCTGCGACCTGTAACCTGCGGTTTACACAAACCGTGAAATGTCGAGTGTTTATGTTTTGTGCAAGAGAAAGATTCTCTCTACGAAGATTTGTCTCAAAAAATGTAGTCTGTAAACTTTAGAAAAAAAATTAGAAAAAGCGCGGGAAAAGATTATCAACAAAATAAATAGAAAATATTTTCATTTTTTCAAAGTACAATAAAATAGAAAGTTTTAACTTTTTCAACACCATAGTTAGAGATTTTTGGCTGAAAAGTCAACACACAGACTTCTGCGTGTCCGGTTAGAGGTCTCACAAGGTCGCAACACTCGCTGTTACCAGTCGTTTATGCAAATTAACATTATCACCTTTAAATCTACATAAAACAACCAAAATGTTATATACACCCTATACGGTGCTTTCCGCGTGCGAACGCTTTTTTAAAGATCTCATTTTCTACGTATTCTGAAGGCGTTCTATAGGAACACTTTATGAACGCTTTTAAAAATCCCCTATCTGGAAACATTCGTAAAACGTTCCATATGAACACTTAAGGAACGCTTTCAAAGATCTCCGTTCTAAAGCATACGGAAAGCATTCTATATGAACACTTTAGGAACGCTTTTAGAGATCTCCTATCTAAAGCATATTCTTAGAGCATTCTATATGAACACTTTTTGAACGCTTTTAAAAAACCCCTTTCTAAAGCATTCGAAAAGCGTTCATTTCGAACACTTTAGGAACGCTTTTGAAGATATTTTTTTGAAAGCATTCTGAGAGCGTTCTTAACGAACACTTTAGGAACGCCTTCAAAAATATCTTTTAAAGGGGGGGGGGTTCCTGATTTGCAGAGTGGCGGAATCGGCTCTTTTTTCGGACGGGGTGGCGGAATTTGGCAAAAATTTAGACGAAATTACGGAAATTGGGTTTTCTGAAGGAGACGGAAAATTAGACAATTTTAGTGCCGAAAAACGGAATTTGGCGACAAAATTTGCGGAATTTCGGAATTAGAAAAAAATATTCAAAATTCCAGAATCAGGTTCCCCATGAAACCCCCTCCCCTTTAAAAGCATTCGAAAAGCGTTCCTTAAGTGTTCGAAATTAAAAGAACGATCTTCTACAAAAATGCATCCAAATGTCCAAATAGAAGGCTTTTCCTGATAGTAGTGGCAGTATCTCAACAACTAAAAGAGGTATGAACTTGATTTTTTCTTTAAAAGGTCACTATTGAGTATAGCTATTGTCCACACTATGTTTGGGTCACGTGCCGTTCGATTCAGGTTGGCTATGGCACTACTTTCGATTTGAATCTGTCGAATCTGTCGAAAGTGAATACGACGATTTTGGTAAATCTGGTCATGTAAAAAAATAGTTAAAGAACTTACGAAACTACTTCAAAACACTTCATTTTCTTCCATTTGATACCTATACGATTATTAGACAAGACAAAATTGTAGAAAATCATAAACTTTTCAGATAAAAAAGAATGCACAAAGTTACTCACATTCTTTTCGTCTGCTGTCCTTTTCATGGAAAGGCAAAAACAAAAAAAATTATATCTTTCTAAGTCTTCTAAGAAACCGTTGTTTTAATAAGCAAAGAATAATTTTCTATAAGTCGAGATATCCAAGTGATTTTGTTGACATCGTTCAACAGGCTTGGCACCTTCATCTCACCACGCACACATAGTAAAAGTTGAAATAACAAATAAATCCGCTCACAATCGACGATCAACAGAAGCTCTATCGAAACTTACTCATTTTCTGTATGATACATTCAAAAAAAATTTTAAATCAACTTAAAAGCTTAAAAAATATACCTAGTGCACGCTTCTTTATAAGAACCATTTTGACTCAACTTTTTGTCACAAATCCAGAGTTGGAACCTCTCCACTCCACACTGAAAAAAATTAGTCCCGGTGAGAAATTCTCCTGAAATTTTTTCCATACAAAGTATCACTTATCAACTCTTATCCTAGTCTGTACACATACCCGATATTTACGGCTAATTTCAAAATTCATTGCCGTAGAGGGTCTGTTGTGATTTTCTTTTCTGATTTGAGTTTTTTCAAACGACCAGAGGTATCCGTACGGGAATTTTTTCATCAAAGAGTGTAGTACTACGAGACGATAAACGTGAGATACACTCTAGTACAGAATACCCTAATCTCTACTTTGAAAGGACACTGTATGTTTTTATAAGAACATCAGGCTTCTAGGCCAAAAAAATTAAGTGGGTCAGACTATAGGAGTCCCCCCCCCCGGGTTACTACCGAGTTTATATATCGGAGGATATCGAGCGCGACGGTAAGTGAAGTCGATACAAAACAAAGTCGATAGTTGATGTACGGCTCTATATCGCCTTTGCTCACCTAAACAGACGACGGTATTTTGGTGTTTTTACCGTCGTCGAGCAAAGTGGACGGTAATTTTGGAGACATGTCAACTTTGCTTTAAACCGTCTTCATCGATTTATCTCGAATACATAAACTCGCTACTGAGCAGGAACTATAATGTAATCAAGGACTGTTGCAATAATAGTACTTGGTCAATGCGAGCTGTACCAATAAGAATGAAAAGCATCACAAAATGACGTAGTATGAGTTCAAAAAATATTGAAAAAAAGTCTAAGATTCTTAAATTATTTTGTCGATATAACCAATAATATTGCAAATATATATTGCAAAATAACGCTAGAACGATAACAGGCCCATAACATGCATAAACAATTCAAAAACTATTTCATGAAAGACAGTACTCACAGCACATAACAAACATGATGTTTTCATGTAAATAAACCTGAATAAACCATGAGATAGAGAGTATCTGAAATCAACAAGTTCTCATGTTACTAGGTTACTACATCGTATTATCTCCTTTACTCCGAGCGTAAAATGAGAGGCCTGGAGGAGGCCTGTACACACCACGCTTTGCTCTGAAATGATGGGGAATCAAAACAGCGAGTTGCTTTTTGCTTAAAAAAAGTGACTGTTTTCTAAAGGAAAGATATTTTTATTTCAAAAACTAAATTGAAAAACTGTTGCCTCGCCAAAATAAGTTCCTCACCAAAATCAAAGTTCATGATTTTCTTAAATAATCCGAATATTGGTCTAAAACTATCTTTTGGTGTGATTGTTTTGTTTTGCTTCAACCATTCACCGCGTTCAAAAAGTCATTCAATATTCCAAACCTGTATAAAAAGATTTTAAAAAGTTTCCTGAAGAAAATTCTACATAAAAAGACCCAAAGGCCCTCGCAAAGGCCATTTTATTCAATATATACAAAAACCGAATCAAAGAATCAAAAAAAAAAAAAAAAATGTTCATTCCAAATTATATCGTTGATAAGTTCTTTGCTGAGAAAAAGTAAGCTTCCCTAAGAGAAACAAGTCTCTCTCTAAATGCTCTCTAAAAGCTGCAAAACGAGTAAAGAATAGTCGGAATTTCTTCAAAACAATTTTTTCACAAGTTGCAACGCTTTCTTTGTCATGGTTTCTAAATAAATTGAAAAATAATTGTTCTACAATTCGAAGACCAGCCCTGCAAGAAGTTAAAGCAAGACTTGATGTTTCTTTTCAACTTTAAATATTCCTTATCATGATGGCCATGATGGTCAGCAAAATAGACAACTTTTAAAATTCTAGGAAGATCGAAAGTAGATAAAAAATTCATAAGACCTATGTAAAAGTAGTTATAGTTAGAATGAGGAAGCGACTTGCAGCGGTATGTGGACCTATGTGTGGGCTGTTGCAGCGTTAAGACCATGTTTAGACGTTGCGGTTTCGTATTCGCTCCAGTATGGTATTTGTTACGGATAGGAAGTGTTCGTACAAATTTCGAAATGTTTCGGAGCAACAAAACGGAGCGGTTCCGCTTTTTGTGAACAAGCATTTTTCTAACAAATAGAAAACTTTAAATTTTTGATACTTTTATCATTATAAAATAGTGTAAAATAATGTGAGCGAAACAGCTTCAGAGCCCCCCGCCCTGAATATTGCCCCTTTCCCTCCCCTTGGGAAACTTGCAAACAAAGAAGCTAACAAGCAAAGCACCATAAATAAATCCTGAGGTTGGAATTTGTTTTTATAAGAATATACTTTATAAGAATGTCCATGATGAAAATGGCCAAAAATTAAGAATATGGTAAGAAAATCACTATCATGGAATTTAGCAACTGAACCTAAAAGAATGCCATTTTTAATGCATTTTTACCTGTAAATTGCCAATAATACCCTTGTAACACTCAATGTTCTCCAGGTGTGTATTACATGTTAAATCTAGGTTAAATTTCGATCTTAAGGAATACCGTAAGAATATTTTAGGATGATTTTCTCCAAACAGTGAAGAATATCCATGATGAAATGAAAAAAACACCATTCTTATTAAAAAAAAAACACGTGTATTTGAATCATACTAAGTCTTGACTACTACTGCCAGATTAAAATGATCAGCTTGAAACTAGTCTATGTCTATAAACATTCTTCCACATTCTAAATATTTCAAACTTGTTCAAAAATGAAGAGGAACTTTTTTTGTGAACAAATGAGCCTTTTTCTAACAAATAGAAAAAGGATAAAGTTATAAATTTTTGATACTTTTATCATTATAAAATCCTTCACACACAAAAAAAAAGTTCTCACATGTTTTTATAGAATCCTCACAAATCCGTACACAATCTCTAAAGGTCGGTTTCCACTGGGTGCTACACGCTTTATTTATATAAGAATGGTGTTTTTTCATTTCATCATGGATATTCTTAGCTTTTTGGCGAAAATAATCCAAAAATATTCCTACGGTATTCTTAGGTTAAGATCGAAATTGGCAATCTACAGGTTAAAATGCCTTTAAAATGGCATTCTTAGGTTCAGTTGCTAAATTCCATGATGGTGATATTCTTACCATATTCTTAATTTTGTTGGCCATTTTCATCATGGACATTCTTATAAAGTGTATTCTTATTAAAAAAAAAGCGTGTAACGTGTGATAGTGCGTGATAAGAAGCCATCACTGGGAAATGAAGCAGAAATTTCCCCGGGGAGGAGGCACTCGATTTCGAATCGAGGGTATGTGCCGCGCAAAATCTGCTTTTCAAAATCGTACCCTTACAGTGCAGTTCAATATGGCTGAAAAGGTACCCTTTCAGTGCATTTTCTCTTGATTTACTCAACCCTTATACTGCACTATATTTCTCAGCTGTAAATCTCCGTGAAAGAAGAAGCTTGGGAAATTTTCTGTTTCAAAGAAAAACTGAGAGAATTATTCTTGTCAGCTGTAATTATCAGACAATAGAAACTTTTTCAAACAAACGAGAAGTAAAAACCTTTCTTTTTAACAATTATTTTGAATTTGTTTTAAAATTCCATCCTTGCAGAGCAATCTCACAGAAACACACCTTTACAGTGCACTTGGGATGCCGAAAAATCCCACCCTTAAGCGCGGCACATGACGTAGGCCAGATTATATGAGTACCCCCCCCCCGGGAAATTTCGTCCCCAGTGGGAAAATACTCTTGAATTTCAGCCTCACTGAGAAATTGACTTTGATTTCATCCCCAGTGGCGACCTGGCTTAATGGTGCAAACTATGAAACCTGGTATTTTGTCCTTATTTTCGCAAGGTATGTTTTGCTTATAAACAAAGTGAATTTTAATCATCTGATTAGTCACCAATGACAAAATATAGAGTCTTTAAATACCAAAAGGGTATTTAAAAAAAGGATAAAAACGTATTTTTAAAACGGATGCATGTAAATAAAAGACCAGCATCAGTAATTCTGTTGGAATAGAGATCTAATTAGATCTCTTTGTTTTCAATTTTTAATTCAACTACAAAAAACCTAATCATATGACATTATTGGTGACTCATTTGATATCAGTACTAAGGTCTTTTATGTTTATATTCTTAAACTATGGCAGACTTTACACCTTAAATTGAATAAAAAATAAAATAATTATAAAATTTCTTAAGCATGATTTTTACAATTCGAGCTTAAAGGATCTTTCACACCGTTTGCTTACAAAAAAATTTTTAAACAAAAGAAAGAACGAATCTCACTCCAGTAAGGAAAACAAGCAATGATGTTATAATTTGAAATGTCATATTTTTCTGAACAAGGAAAATTTTTCAATTTTCAACTTTTAAAATGTCTAAAAAAGCCCCAATTTATACCGATTTAGCACCAAGAATATAAAGCTCCTCAAATAAAAAACATGAGCTGTTGATACTTGAAATGGAAATTTTATACCTAGTTTAAGTCGATTTGGTCTATACCTGATAATCTTTAAACTTTTGCGCCGTTGGTCTTACTTTACTCTCCTTCTTGAAAGATCAATGGCTGAAAGAGGACCCAAAATTGGCAGGAATAAGGTTTTTTTGTAATTTTGGAGCCGAAGGCAAAATTTTTTGGTGTAAGAAAGGTCAAACAGCTTTAAAGATCTTCTAAAAAGGAGAAAGTTATTCATCATAAGACCACAAAAACCACAGCAAGCATCATCAAGTTTCGATCTTTTTGGCAATCTCTCATTTTGGGGGTGAACATCCTCTTTATCCTATTTAGGCTAGATACTCGCATTTATCCTAATTTGCAATAGTCCTTGACTGTTTAACCCCTGGTGGATACACAACATTTCTCTTGCTTTGACTTTTCGCGATTCAATGTTCATAGTAGTTTTATGAAAGAATTCAAGAGAAAAGGATGCAAGAGCGTAAAATAAATGGAAGAGCGCCGCAGGCAAAAAAAAATAACATTGCATTTATAGAAGGCGCGCTATAAACGTGTCGAAGGGCGCCACATCGCCCAATTGTAAATCAACAAATTTTGGCGCCCCCATGAAAAGCACTTTTAGCGCCCCTCTCAGATCTTTCTGGGTGGTGCACTGCACACCCTGCACCCCCTGCCAGGTCGCCACTGTTCATCTCCACTCGAAATTCCATGTTTAAAAATTGTACTGAAAAACCACGCGTTATCTCACCGTGGAAACCGACCTTAAAGACAAAGTAAAAGTAAAGTCAAAACAGCCTAGATCTTCTTCTTTTATGTCCCTATAATATATAATAGGCCAATATAAAATATGAAGAAAAGAAAAATAGAGAAAAAAGGCTGACCTCCTGATATGAGCACGTGAGAAAGCTTGAATAAGAAATAAAAAGGGTTTAGAAATAACTTTTTAATTCGATAGCAACAACAACCCGAGAGAAGAAATAGGCCGAATTACAGCTTCAACGTATAAATTTAATAATTTTGCAAAAGAAAAGTTTAAAAAATGTTTTAAACTTATTAGGCTAAGCATAAAATTTAAGAATTATTCGACTTCTGTATAAAATTAATTACAGTACTGAAACTTAGAATTCTGCAGAAATTTTAAATAATAACATTAGAAACTGTCCAGAAAAAAAAGGAAATTTCTATATTGGTATAATGTACAAAGCATTCCCCAGTTTCATTAGAAAAAAAATCAGCTATTTATACAACCCGCTGGGACCCCAGCCCCACTGTAAAATTTGGCATAGAATTCGTTCCCGTCGGGAAAATACCCTGGAATTTCAGCCCCACATGAAAATTTACTTGGATTTCATCCCCATCTGAAATTCAATGTTTACAAGTTGTACTCCGAAACTATACCCATCGGATTTCTTAACCTTGGAACAATAATTTCAATGGGAATTTTGATGCCCACTAAAAAATAGTTCCACCGGGGCTGTGAGACAGGGGTGTATTTATTAGGAGACATGAGGTATGTTTTAATGTCGGTATTGAGACAGAGGGGTAAGAATCCTTTTTGCATGTACCCGAGATTCTTAACCTCGCTGGAAATCACGCAAAAAAACATGAAAACACCCAAAGCTCGACAAAAACTCAGCCAAAAGTTAGTTCTTATAAAAACAAAATGAAGTTAGTTCTTTAAACTATCAGAAGGTCTTATCGAAGTGTAACTCAAAAAATATCAAGAAGGTCTCAAAAATATACCTTTTCCAGGACACAAAGTCAGACCAGCTCTGTTTAGAAATGTACTGCATTGTATAGGCTTGAGGTCCTAGTCATTAGCTTTCAACGAAATTTGAAAGCTTCAAATATAAATTATTAAAAAAATTCACTTTTTCCATTTCTAGTTTTTCCGACTTTCTCTTTTTCAATTGAATGTGGCTAGAGAGAACTTTATCAAAATTTATGACTTGAAAAATTTAATTGTCTCCGAGAAAATC